>NW_025062759.1:0-9387 GCF_018153295.1 Drosophila grimshawi | reverse complement strand
GACGAAGATATGGCCATTTATTTCAAGGTTGACCTATTCAATGTTTGCCATATATTTTCTATTAATCGAAGAATATCCCTTAATATCTTTCTTAGATGAGTCGGAAGTCAAATTATTTTAATGCAGTTTTGTTCCAAAGATCGAGTAAATTCTAAAAATACCTTTATATTTGAAATATGGCAATTTTTGACGAAGATATGGCCATTTATTTCAAGGTTGACCTATTCAATGTTTGCCATATATTTTCTATTAATCGAAGAATATCCCTTAATATCTTTCTTAGATGAGTCGGAAGTCAAATTATTTTAATGCAGTTTTGTTCCAAAGATCGAGTAAATTCTAAAAATACCTTTATATTTGAAATATGGCAATTTTTGACGAAGATATGGCCATTTATTTCAAGGTTGACCTATTCAATGTTTGCCATATATTTTCTATTAATCGAAGAATATCCCTTAATATCTTTCTTAGATGAGTCGGAAGTCAAATTATTTTAATGCAGTTTTGTTCCAAAGATCGAGTAAATTCTAAAAATACCTTTATATTTGAAATATGGCAATTTTTGACGAAGATATGGCCATTTATTTCAAGGTTGACCTATTCAATGTTTGCCATATATTTTCTATTAATCGAAGAATATCCCTTAATATCTTTCTTAGATGAGTCGGAAGTCAAATTATTTTAATGCAGTTTTGTTCCAAAGATCGAGTAAATTCTAAAAATACCTTTATATTTGAAATATGGCAATTTTTGACGAAGATATGGCCATTTATTTCAAGGTTGACCTATTCAATGTTTGCCATATATTTTCTATTAATCGAAGAATATCCCTTAATATCTTTCTTAGATGAGTCGGAAGTCAAATTATTTTAATGCAGTTTTGTTCCAAAGATCGAGTAAATTCTAAAAATACCTTTATATTTGAAATATGGCAATTTTTGACGAAGATATGGCCATTTATTTCAAGGTTGACCTATTCAATGTTTGCCATATATTTTCTATTAATCGAAGAATATCCCTTAATATCTTTCTTAGATGAGTCGGAAGTCAAATTATTTTAATGCAGTTTTGTTCCAAAGATCGAGTAAATTCTAAAAATACCTTTATATTTGAAATATGGCAATTTTTGACGAAGATATGGCCATTTATTTCAAGGTTGACCTATTCAATGTTTGCCATATATTTTCTATTAATCGAAGAATATCCCTTAATATCTTTCTTAGATGAGTCGGAAGTCAAATTATTTTAATGCAGTTTTGTTCCAAAGATCGAGTAAATTCTAAAAATACCTTTATATTTGAAATATGGCAATTTTTGACGAAGATATGGCCATTTATTTCAAGGTTGACCTATTCAATGTTTGCCATATATTTTCTATTAATCGAAGAATATCCCTTAATATCTTTCTTAGATGAGTCGGAAGTCAAATTATTTTAATGCAGTTTTGTTCCAAAGATCGAGTAAATTCTAAAAATACCTTTATATTTGAAATATGGCAATTTTTGACGAAGATATGGCCATTTATTTCAAGGTTGACCTATTCAATGTTTGCCATATATTTTCTATTAATCGAAGAATATCCCTTAATATCTTTCTTAGATGAGTCGGAAGTCAAATTATTTTAATGCAGTTTTGTTCCAAAGATCGAGTAAATTCTAAAAATACCTTTATATTTGAAATATGGCAATTTTTGACGAAGATATGGCCATTTATTTCAAGGTTGACCTATTCAATGTTTGCCATATATTTTCTATTAATCGAAGAATATCCCTTAATATCTTTCTTAGATGAGTCGGAAGTCAAATTATTTTAATGCAGTTTTGTTCCAAAGATCGAGTAAATTCTAAAAATACCTTTATATTTGAAATATGGCAATTTTTGACGAAGATATGGCCATTTATTTCAAGGTTGACCTATTCAATGTTTGCCATATATTTTCTATTAATCGAAGAATATCCCTTAATATCTTTCTTAGATGAGTCGGAAGTCAAATTATTTTAATGCAGTTTTGTTCCAAAGATCGAGTAAATTCTAAAAATACCTTTATATTTGAAATATGGCAATTTTTGACGAAGATATGGCCATTTATTTCAAGGTTGACCTATTCAATGTTTGCCATATATTTTCTATTAATCGAAGAATATCCCTTAATATCTTTCTTAGATGAGTCGGAAGTCAAATTATTTTAATGCAGTTTTGTTCCAAAGATCGAGTAAATTCTAAAAATACCTTTATATTTGAAATATGGCAATTTTTGACGAAGATATGGCCATTTATTTCAAGGTTGACCTATTCAATGTTTGCCATATATTTTCTATTAATCGAAGAATATCCCTTAATATCTTTCTTAGATGAGTCGGAAGTCAAATTATTTTAATGCAGTTTTGTTCCAAAGATCGAGTAAATTCTAAAAATACCTTTATATTTGAAATATGGCAATTTTTGACGAAGATATGGCCATTTATTTCAAGGTTGACCTATTCAATGTTTGCCATATATTTTCTATTAATCGAAGAATATCCCTTAATATCTTTCTTAGATGAGTCGGAAGTCAAATTATTTTAATGCAGTTTTGTTCCAAAGATCGAGTAAATTCTAAAAATACCTTTATATTTGAAATATGGCAATTTTTGACGAAGATATGGCCATTTATTTCAAGGTTGACCTATTCAATGTTTGCCATATATTTTCTATTAATCGAAGAATATCCCTTAATATCTTTCTTAGATGAGTCGGAAGTCAAATTATTTTAATGCAGTTTTGTTCCAAAGATCGAGTAAATTCTAAAAATACCTTTATATTTGAAATATGGCAATTTTTGACGAAGATATGGCCATTTATTTCAAGGTTGACCTATTCAATGTTTGCCATATATTTTCTATTAATCGAAGAATATCCCTTAATATCTTTCTTAGATGAGTCGGAAGTCAAATTATTTTAATGCAGTTTTGTTCCAAAGATCGAGTAAATTCTAAAAATACCTTTATATTTGAAATATGGCAATTTTTGACGAAGATATGGCCATTTATTTCAAGGTTGACCTATTCAATGTTTGCCATATATTTTCTATTAATCGAAGAATATCCCTTAATATCTTTCTTAGATGAGTCGGAAGTCAAATTATTTTAATGCAGTTTTGTTCCAAAGATCGAGTAAATTCTAAAAATACCTTTATATTTGAAATATGGCAATTTTTGACGAAGATATGGCCATTTATTTCAAGGTTGACCTATTCAATGTTTGCCATATATTTTCTATTAATCGAAGAATATCCCTTAATATCTTTCTTAGATGAGTCGGAAGTCAAATTATTTTAATGCAGTTTTGTTCCAAAGATCGAGTAAATTCTAAAAATACCTTTATATTTGAAATATGGCAATTTTTGACGAAGATATGGCCATTTATTTCAAGGTTGACCTATTCAATGTTTGCCATATATTTTCTATTAATCGAAGAATATCCCTTAATATCTTTCTTAGATGAGTCGGAAGTCAAATTATTTTAATGCAGTTTTGTTCCAAAGATCGAGTAAATTCTAAAAATACCTTTATATTTGAAATATGGCAATTTTTGACGAAGATATGGCCATTTATTTCAAGGTTGACCTATTCAATGTTTGCCATATATTTTCTATTAATCGAAGAATATCCCTTAATATCTTTCTTAGATGAGTCGGAAGTCAAATTATTTTAATGCAGTTTTGTTCCAAAGATCGAGTAAATTCTAAAAATACCTTTATATTTGAAATATGGCAATTTTTGACGAAGATATGGCCATTTATTTCAAGGTTGACCTATTCAATGTTTGCCATATATTTTCTATTAATCGAAGAATATCCCTTAATATCTTTCTTAGATGAGTCGGAAGTCAAATTATTTTAATGCAGTTTTGTTCCAAAGATCAAGTAAATTCTAAAAATACCTTTATATTTGAAATATGGCAATTTTTGACGAAGATATGGCCATTTATTTCAAGGTTGACCTATTCAATGTTTGCCATATATTTTCTATTAATCGAAGAATATCCCTTAATATCTTTCTTAGATGAGTCGGAAGTCAAATTATTTTAATGCAGTTTTGTTCCAAAGATCGAGTAAATTCTAAAAATACCTTTATATTTGAAATATGGCAATTTTTGACGAAGATATGGCCATTTATTTCAAGGTTGACCCTATTCAATGTTTGCCATATATTTTCTATTAATCGAAGAATATCCCTTAATATCTTTCTTAGATGAGTCGGAAGTCAAATTATTTTAATGCAGTTTTGTTCCAAAGATCAAGTAAATTCTAAAAATACCTTTATATTTGAAATATGGCAATTTTTGACGAAGATATGGCCATTTATTTCAAGGTTGACCTATTCAATGTTTGCCATATATTTTCTATTAATCGAAGAATATCCCTTAATATCTTTCTTAGATGAGTCGGAAGTCAAATTATTTTAATGCAGTTTTGTTCCAAAGATCGAGTAAATTCTAAAAATACCTTTATATTTGAAATATGACAATTTTTGACGAAGATATGGCCATTTATTTCAAGGTTGACCTATTCAATGTTTGCCATATATTTTCTATTAATCGAAGAATATCCCTTAATATCTTTCTTAGATGAGTCGGAAGTCAAATTATTTTAATGCAGTTTTGTTCCAAAGATCGAGTAAATTCTAAAAATACCTTTATATTTGAAATATGGCAATTTTTGACGAAGATATGGCCATTTATTTCAAGGTTGACCTATTCAATGTTTGCCATATATTTTCTATTAATCGAAGAATATCCCTTAATATCTTTCTTAGATGAGTCGGAAGTCAAATTATTTTAATGCAGTTTTGTTCTTAAGATCAAGCAAATTTTAAAAATACCTTTATATTTGAAATATGGCAATTTTTGACGAAGATATGGCTATTTATTTCAAAGTTGACCTATTCAATGTTTGCCATAAATTTTCTATTAATCGAAGAATATCCCTTAATATCTTTCTTAGATGAGTCGGAAGTCAAATTATTTTAATGCAGTTTTGTTCCAAAGATCGAGTAAATTCTAAAAATACCTTTATATTTGAAATGTGGCAATTTTTGACGAAGATATGGCCATTTATTTCAAGGTTGACCTATTCAATGTTTGCCATAAATTTTCTATTAATCGAAGAATATCCCTTAATATCTTTCTTAGATGAGTCGGAAGTCAAATTATTTTAATGCAGTTTTGTTTCAAGGAGCAAGTTAATTCTAAAAGTACCTTTATATTTGAAATATGGCAATTTTTGACGAAGATATGGCCATTTATTTCAAGGTTGACCTATTCAATGTTTGCCATATATTTTCTATTAATCGAAGAATATCCCTTAATATCTTTCTTAGATGAGTCGGAAGTCAAATTATTTTAATGCAGTTTTGTTCCAAAGATCAAGTAAATTCTAAAAATACCTTTATATTTGAAATATGGCATTTTTTGACGAAGATATGGCTATTTATTTCAAGGTTGACCTATTCAATGTTTGCCATAAATTTTCTATTAATCGAAGAATATCCCTTAATATCTTTCTTAGATGAGTCGGAAGTCAAATTATTTTAATGCAGTTTTGTTTCAAGGAGCAAGTTAATTCTAAAAGTACCTTTATATTTGAAATATGGCAATTTTTGACGAAGATATGGCCATTTATTTCAAGGTTGACCTATTCAATGTTTGCCATAAATTTTCTATTAATCGAAGAATATCCCTTAATATCTTTCTTAGATGAGTCGGAAGTCAAATTATTTTAATGCAGTTTTGTTCCAAAGATCAAGCAAATTCTAAAAATACCTTTATATTTGAAATATGGCAATTTTTGACGAAGATATGGCCGTTCATTTCAGGGTAGACCCTATTCAATGTTTGCCATATATTTTCTATTAATCGAAGAATATCCCTTAATATCTTTCTTAGATGAGTCGGAAGTCAAATTATTTTAATGCAGTTTTGTTCCAAAGATCGAGTAAATTCTAAAAATACCTTTATATTTGAAATATGGCAATTTTTGACGAAGATATGGCCATTTATTTCAAGGTTGACCTATTCAATGTTTGCCATATATTTTCTATTAATCGAAGAATATCCCTTAATATCTTTCTTAGATGAGTCGGAAGTCAAATTATTTTAATGCAGTTTTGTTCCAAAGATCGAGTAAATTCTAAAAATACCTTTATATTTGAAATATGGCAATTTTTGACGAAGATATGGCCATTTATTTCAAGGTTGACCTATTCAATGTTTGCCATATATTTTCTATTAATCGAAGAATATCCCTTAATATCTTTCTTAGATGAGTCGGAAGTCAAATTATTTTAATGCAGTTTTGTTCCAAAGATCGAGTAAATTCTAAAAATACCTTTATATTTGAAATATGGCAATTTTTGACGAAGATATGGCCATTTATTTCAAGGTTGACCCTATTCAATGTTTGCCATATATTTTCTATTAATCGAAGAATATCCCTTAATATCTTTCTTAGATGAGTCGGAAGTCAAATTATTTTAATGCAGTTTTGTTCCAAAGATCGAGTAAATTCTAAAAATACCTTTATATTTGAAATATGGCAATTTTTGACGAAGATATGGCCATTTATTTCAAGGTTGACCTATTCAATGTTTGCCATATATTTTCTATTAATCGAAGAATATCCCTTAATATCTTTCTTAGATGAGTCGGAAGTCAAATTATTTTAATGCAGTTTTGTTCCAAAGATCGAGTAAATTCTAAAAATACCTTTATATTTGAAATATGGCAATTTTTGACGAAGATATGGCCATTTATTTCAAGGTTGACCTATTCAATGTTTGCCATATATTTTCTATTAATCGAAGAATATCCCTTAATATCTTTCTTAGATGAGTCGGAAGTCAAATTATTTTAATGCAGTTTTGTTCCAAAGATCGAGTAAATTCTAAAAATACCTTTATATTTGAAATATGGCAATTTTTGACGAAGATATGGCCATTTATTTCAAGGTTGACCTATTCAATGTTTGCCATATATTTTCTATTAATCGAAGAATATCCCTTAATATCTTTCTTAGATGAGTCGGAAGTCAAATTATTTTAATGCAGTTTTGTTCCAAAGATCGAGTAAATTCTAAAAATACCTTTATATTTGAAATATGGCAATTTTTGACGAAGATATGGCCATTTATTTCAAGGTTGACCTATTCAATGTTTGCCATATATTTTCTATTAATCGAAGAATATCCCTTAATATCTTTCTTAGATGAGTCGGAAGTCAAATTATTTTAATGCAGTTTTGTTCCAAAGATCGAGTAAATTCTAAAAATACCTTTATATTTGAAATATGGCAATTTTTGACGAAGATATGGCCATTTATTTCAAGGTTGACCCTATTCAATGTTTGCCATATATTTTCTATTAATCGAAGAATATCCCTTAATATCTTTCTTAGATGAGTCGGAAGTCAAATTATTTTAATGCAGTTTTGTTCCAAAGATCGAGTAAATTCTAAAAATACCTTTATATTTGAAATATGGCAATTTTTGACGAAGATATGGCCATTTATTTCAAGGTTGACCTATTC
Organism: Drosophila grimshawi; assembly: GCF_018153295.1. NCBI lineage: Eukaryota > Metazoa > Arthropoda > Insecta > Diptera > Drosophilidae > Drosophila > Drosophila grimshawi. Next base: position 1,824 of record NW_025062759.1, on the reverse strand, counting down.
AATGTTTGCCATATATTTTCTATTAATCGAAGAATATCCCTTAATATCTTTCTTAGATGAGTCGGAAGTCAAATTATTTTAATGCAGTTTTGTTCCAAAGATCGAGTAAATTCTAAAAATACCTTTATATTTGAAATATGGCAATTTTTGACGAAGATATGGCCATTTATTTCAAGGTTGACCTATTCAATGTTTGCCATATATTTTCTATTAATCGAAGAATATCCCTTAATATCTTTCTTAGATGAGTCGGAAGTCAAATTATTTTAATGCAGTTTTGTTCCAAAGATCGAGTAAATTCTAAAAATACCTTTATATTTGAAATATGGCAATTTTTGACGAAGATATGGCCATTTATTTCAAGGTTGACCTATTCAATGTTTGCCATATATTTTCTATTAATCGAAGAATATCCCTTAATATCTTTCTTAGATGAGTCGGAAGTCAAATTATTTTAATGCAGTTTTGTTCCAAAGATCGAAGTAAATTCTAAAAATACCTTTATATTTGAAATATGACAATTTTTGACGAAGATATGGCCATTTATTTCAAGGTTGACCTATTCAATGTTTGCCATATATTTTCTATTAATCGAAGAATATCCCTTAATATCTTTCTTAGATGAGTCGGAAGTCAAATTATTTTAATGCAGTTTTGTTCCAAAGATCGAGTAAATTCTAAAAATACCTTTATATTTGAAATATGGCAATTTTTGACGAAGATATGGCCATTTATTTCAAGGTTGACCTATTCAATGTTTGCCATATATTTTCTATTAATCGAAGAATATCCCTTAATATCTTTCTTAGATGAGTCGGAAGTCAAATTATTTTAATGCAGTTTTGTTCCAAAGATCAAGTAAATTCTAAAAATACCTTTATATTTGAAATATGGCAATTTTTGACGAAGATATGGCCATTTATTTCAAGGTTGACCTATTCAATGTTTGCCATATATTTTCTATTAATCGAAGAATATCCCTTAATATCTTTCTTAGATGAGTCGGAAGTCAAATTATTTTAATGCAGTTTTGTTCCAAAGATCGAGTAAATTCTAAAAATACCTTTATATTTGAAATATGGCAATTTTTGACGAAGATATGGCCATTTATTTCAAGGTTGACCTATTCAATGTTTGCCATATATTTTCTATTAATCGAAGAATATCCCTTAATATCTTTCTTAGATGAGTCGGAAGTCAAATTATTTTAATGCAGTTTTGTTCCAAAGATCGAGTAAATTCTAAAAATACCTTTATATTTGAAATATGGCAATTTTTGACGAAGATATGGCCATTTATTTCAAGGTTGACCTATTCAATGTTTGCCATATATTTTCTATTAATCGAAGAATATCCCTTAATATCTTTCTTAGATGAGTCGGAAGTCAAATTATTTTAATGCAGTTTTGTTCCAAAGATCGAGTAAATTCTAAAAATACCTTTATATTTGAAATATGGCAATTTTAGACGAAGATATGGCCATTTATTTCAAGGTTGACCTATTCAATGTTTGCCATATATTTTCTATTAATCGAAGAATATCCCTTAATATCTTTCTTAGATGAGTCGGAAGTCAAATTATTTTAATGCAGTTTTGTTCCAAAGATCAAGTAAATTCTAAAAATACCTTTATATTTGAAATATGGCAATTTTTGACGAAGATATGGCCATTTATTTCAAGGTTGACCTATTCAATGTTTGCCATAAATTTTCTATTAATCGAAGAATATCCCTTAATATCTTTCTTAGATGAGTCGGAAGTCAAATTATTTTAATGCAGTTTTGTTCCAAAGATCAAGTAAATTCTAAAAATACCTTTATATT
>NW_025062758.1:0-3550 GCF_018153295.1 Drosophila grimshawi | reverse complement strand
GAATTCACTTGATCTTAGGAACAAAACTGCATTAAAATAATTTGACTTCCGACTCATCTAAGAAAGATATTAAGGGATATTCTTCGATAAATAGAAAATATATGAAAAGCATTAAATAGGGTCTACCTTGAAATAAATGGCCATATCTTCGTTCAAAATTGCTCCATTTCAATTATAAAGGTGTTTTTAGAATTCACTCGATCTTCGAAACAAAACTGCATTAAAATAATTTGACTTCCGACTCATCTAAGAAAGATATTAAGGGATATTCTTGATAAATAGAAAATATATGGAAAGCATTAAATAGGGTCTACCTTGAAATAAATGGCCATATCTTCGTCAAAAATTGCCCCATTTCAAGTATAAAAGTGTTTTTATAATTCACTTGATTTTTGGAACAAAACTGCATTAAAATAATTTGACTTCCGACTCATCTAAGAAAGATATTAAGGGATATTCTTGATTAACAGAAAATATATGGAAAGCATTAAATAGGGTCTACCTTGAAATAAATGGCCATATGTTCGTCAAAAATTGCCCGATTTTAATTATAAAGCTGTTTTTAGAATTCACTGAATCTTTGAAACAAAACTACATTAAAATAATTTGACTTTCGACTCATCTAAGAAAGATATTAAGGGATATTCTTCGATAAATAGAAAATATATGGAAAGCATTAAATAGGGTCTACCTTGAAATAAATGGCCATATCTTCGTCAAAAATTGCCCCATTTCAATTATAAAGGTGTTTTTAGAATTCACTTAATCTTCGAAACAAAACTGCATTAAAATGATTTGACTTCCGACTCATCTTAGAAAGATATTAAAAGATATTCTTCGATTAATAGAAAATATAAGCCAAACATTAAATAGGGTCAACCTTGAAATAAATGGCCATATCTTTGTCTCAAATTGCCCCATTTCAATTATAAAGGTGTTTTTAGAATTCACTCAATCTTTGGAACAAAACTGCATTAAAATAATTTGACTTCCGACTCATCTAAGAAAGATATTAAGGGATATTCTTCGATTAACAGAAAATATATGGAAAGCATTAAATAGGGTCTACCTTGAAATAAATGGCCATATCTTCGTCAAAAATTGCCCCATTTCAATTATAAAGGTGTTTTTAGAATTCACGCAATCTTTGGAACAAAACTTCATTAAAATAATTTGACTTCCGACTCATCTAAGAAAGATATTAAGAGATATTCTTCGATAAATAGAAAATATATGGAAAGCATTAAATAGGGTCTACCTTGAAATAAATGGCCATATCTTCGTCCAAAATGGCCCCATTTCAATTATAAAGGTGTTTTTAGAATTCACTCGATCTTTGGAACAAAACTGCATTAAAATAATTTGACTTCAGACTCATCTAAGAAAGATATTAAGGGATATTCTTCGATAAATAGAAAATATATGGAAAGCATTAAATAGGGTCTACCTTGAAATAAATGGCCATATCTTCGTCAAAAATTGCCCCATTTCAATTATAAAGGTGTTTTTAGAATTCACTCAATCTTCGAAGCAAAACTGCATTAAAATAATTTGACTTTCGACTCATCTAAGAAAGATATTAAGGGATATTCTTCGATAAATAGAAAATATATGGAAAGCATTAAATAGGGTCTACCTTGAAATAAATGGCCATATCTTCGTAAAAAATTGCCCCATTTCAATTATAAAAGTGTTTTTAGAATTCCCATTTGGAACAAAACTGCATTGAAATAATTTGACTTCCGACTCATCTAAGAAAGATATTAAGGGATATTCTTCGATAAATAGAAAATATATGGAAAGCATTAAATAGGGTCTACCTTGAAATAAATGGCCATATCTTCGTCCAAAATTGCTCCATTTCAATTATAAAGGTGTTTTTAGAATTCACTCGATCTTGGAAACAAAACTGCATTAAAATAATTTGACTTCCGACTCATCTAAGAAAGATATTAAGGGATATTCTTGATAAATAGAAAATATATGGAAAGCATTAAATAGGGTCTACGTTGAAATAAATGGCCATATCTTCGTCAAAAATTGCCCCATTTCAAGTATAAAAGTGTTTTTAGAATTCACTTGATCTTTGAAACAAAACTGCATTAAAATAATTTGACTTGCGACTCATCTAAGAAAGATATTAAGGGATATTCTTCGATAAATAGAAAATATATGAAAAGCATTAAATAGGGTCTACCTTGAAATAAATGGCCATATCTTCGTTCAAAATTGCTCCATTTCAATTATAAAGGTGTTTTTAGAATTCACTCGATCTTCGAAACAAAACTGCATTAAAATAATTTGACTTCCGACTCATCTAAGAAAGATATTAAGGGATATTCTTGATAAATAGAAAATATATGGAAAGCATTAAATAGGGTCTACCTTGAAATAAATGGCCATATCTTCGTCAAAAATTGCCCCATTTCAAGTATAAAAGTGTTTTTATAATTCACTTGATTTTTGGAACAAAAACTGCATTAAAATAATTTGACTTCCGACTCATCTAAGAAAGATATTAAGGGATATTCTTGATTAACAGAAAATATATGGAAAGCATTAAATAGGGTCTACCTTGAAATAAATGGCCATATGTTCGTCAAAAATTGCCCGATTTTAATTATAAAGCTGTTTTTAGAATTCACTGAATCTTTGAAACAAAACTACATTAAAATAATTTGACTTTCGACTCATCTAAGAAAGATATTAAGGGATATTCTTCGATAAATAGAAAATATATGGAAAGCATTAAATAGGGTCTACCTTGAAATAAATGGCCATATCTTCGTCAAAAATTGCCCCATTTCAATTATAAAGGTGTTTTTAGAATTCACTTAATCTTCGAAACAAAACTGCATTAAAATGATTTGACTTCCGACTCATCTTAGAAAGATATTAAAAGATATTCTTCGATTAATAGAAAATATAAGGCAAACATTAAATAGGGTCTAACCTTGGAAATAAATGGCCATATCTTCGTCAAAAATTGCCCCATATTAATTATAAAGGTGTTTTTAGAATTCACTCAATCTTCGGAAACAAAACTGCATTAAAATAATTTGACTTCCGACTCATCTAAGAAAGATATTAAGGGATATTCTTCGATAAATAGAAAATATATGGAAAGCATTAAATAGGGTCTACCTTGAAATAAATGGCCATATCTTCGTCAAAAATTGCCCCATTTCAATTATAATGGTGTTTTTAGAATTCACGATCTTTGGAACAAAACTGCATTAAAATAATTTGACTTCCGACTCATCTAAGAAAGATATTAAGGGATATTCTTCGATAAATAGAAAATATATGGAAAGCATTAAATAGGGTCTACCTTGAAATAAATGGCCATATCTTCGTCAAAAATTGCCCCATTTCAATTGTAAACGTGTTTTTAGAATTCACTCAATCTTCGAAACAAAACTGCATTAAAATAATTTGACTTCCGACTCATCTAAGAAAGATATTAAGGGATATTCATCGATAAATAGAAAATATATGGAAAGCATTAAATAGGGTCTACCTTGAAATAAATGGCCATATCTTCGTCAAA
>NW_025062757.1:0-803 GCF_018153295.1 Drosophila grimshawi | reverse complement strand
GTTGAAAAGAAATTCTAACTTCTGACAATTATTGGCGAAGATACATCCGGTTGAATTTGGAAACAGAAACTTAAAACGTCAATTTCTCGAAATGACTTCGAGACTATATTTTCAGCTTTTGATGCAGAATCAAAATATATAAAAAGGGCTTCATAATGTTGAAAGAAATTCTAACTTCTGACAATTATTGGCGAAGATACATCCGTTTGAATTTGGAAACAGAAACTTAAAACGTCAATTTCTCGAAATGACTTCGAGACTACATATTTCAGCTTTTGATGCAGAGTCAAAATATATAAAAAGGCTTCATAATGTTGAAAGAAATTCTAACTTCTGACAATTATTGGCGAAGATACATCCGTTTGAATTTGGAAACAGAAACTTAAAACGTCAATTTCTCGAAATGACTTCGAGACTACATATTTTCAGCTTTTGATGCAGAATCAAAATATATAAAGGGCTTCATAATGTTGAAAGAAATTCTAACTTCTGACAATTATTGGCGAAGATACATCCGTTTGAATTTGGAAACAGAAACTTAAAGCGTCAATTTCTCGAAATGACTTCGAGACTACATATTTTCAGCTTTTGATGCAGAATCAAAATATATAAAAAGGGCTTCATAATGTTGAAAGAAATTCTAACTTCTGACAATTATTGGCGAAGATACATCCGTTTGAATTTGGAAACAGAAAATTAAAACAATAAAGACGGAACATATTTTCAGCTTTTGATGCAGAAGTCAAAATATATAAAAAAGGGCTTCATAATGTTGAAAGAAATTCCGGACTTCTGACGAATTA
>NW_025062756.1:0-47116 GCF_018153295.1 Drosophila grimshawi | reverse complement strand
ATCCATTTGAATTTGGAAACAGAAACTTAAAACGTCAATTTCTCGAAATGACTTCGAGACTACATATTTTCAGCTTTTGATGCAGAGTCAAAATATATAAAAAGGGCTTCATAATGTTGAAAGAAATTCTAACTTCTGACAATTATTGGCGAAGATACATCCGTTTGAATTTGGAAACAGAAACTTAAAACGTCAATTTCTCGAAGTGACTTCGAGACTACATATTTTCAACTTTTGATGCAGAGTCAAAATATATAAAAAGGGCTTCATAATGTTGAAAGAAATTCTAACTTCTGACAATTATTGGCGAAGATACATCCGTTTGAATTTGGAAACAGAAACTTAAAACGTCAATTTCTCGAAATGACTTCGATACTACAAATTTTCAGCTTTTGATGCAGAGTCAAAATATATAAAAAGGGCTTCATAATGTTGAAAGAAATTCTAACTTCTGACAATTATTGGCGAAGATACATCCGTTTGAATTTGGAAACAGAAACTTAAAGCGTTAATTTCTCGAATTGACTTCGAGACTACATATTTTCAGTTTTTGATGCAGAGTCAAAATATATAAAAAGGGCTTCATAATGTTGAAAGAAATTCTAACTTCTGACAATTATTGGCGAAGATACATCCGTTTGAATTTGGAAACAGAAACTTAAAACGTCAATTTCTCGAAATGACTTCGAGACTACATATTTTCAGTTTTTGATGCAGAGTCAAAATATATAAAAAGGGCTTCATAATGTTGAAAGAAATTCTAACTTCTGACAATTATTGGCGAAGATACATCCGTTTGAATTTGGAAACAGAAACTTAAAACGTCAATTACTCGAAATGACTTCGAGACTACATATTTTCAGCTTTTGATGCAGAATCAAAATATATAAAAAGGGCTTCATAATGTTGAAAGAAATTCTAACTTCTGACAATTATTGGCGAAGATACATCCGTTTGAATTTGGAAACAGAAACTTAAAACGTCAATTTCTCGAAATGACTTCGACACTACATATTTTCAGCTTTTGATGCAGAGTCAAAATATATAAAAAGGGCTTCATAATGTTGAAAGAAATTCTAACTTCTGACAATTATTGGCGAAGATACATCCGTTTGAATTTGGAAACAGAAACTTAAAACGTCAATTTCTCGAAATGACTTCGAGACTACATATTTTCAGCTTTTGATGCAGAGTCAAAATATATAAAAAGGGCTTCATAATGTTGAAAGAAATTCTAACTTCTGACAATTATTGGCGAAGATACATCCGTTTGAGTTTGGAAACAGAAACTTAAAACGTCAATTTCTCGAAATGACTTCAAGACTACATATTTTCAGCTTTTGATGCAGAATCAAAATATATAAAAAGGGCTTCATAATGTTGAAAGAAATTCTAACTTCTGACAATTATTGGCGAAGATACATCCGTTTGAATTTGGAAACAGAAACTTAAAACGTCAATTTCTCGAAATGACTTCGAGACTACATATTTTCAGCTTTTGATGCAGAATCAAAATATATAAAAAGGGCTTCATAATGTTGAAAGAAATTCTAACTTCTGACAATTATTGGCGAAGATACATCCGTTTGAATTTGGAAACAGAAACTTAAAACGTCAATTTCTCGAAATGACTTCGAGACTACATATTTTCAGCTTTTGATGCAGAATCAAAATATATAAAAAGGGCTTCATAATGTTGAAAGAAATTCTAACTTCTGACAATTACTGGCGAAGATACATCCGTTTGAATTTGGAAACAGAAACTTAAAACGTCAATTTCTCGAAATGACTTCGAGACTACATATTTTCAACTTTTGATGCAGAGTCAAAATATATAAAAAGGGCTTCATAATGTTGAAAGAAATTCTAACTTCTGACAATTATTGGCGAAGATACATCCGTTTGAATTTGGAAACAGAAACTTAAAACGTCAATTTCTCGAATTGACTTCAAGACTACATATTTTCAGCTTTTGATGCAGAGTCAAAATATATAAAAAGGGCTTCATAATGTTGAAAGAAATTCTAACTTCTGACAATTATTGGCGAAGATACATCCGTTTGAATTTGGAAACAGAAACTTCAAACGTCAATTTCTCGAAATGACTTCGAGACTACATATTTTCAGTTTTTGATGCAGAATCAAAATATATAAAAAGGGCTTCATAATGTTGAAAGAAATTCTAACTTTTGACAATTATTGGCGAAGATACATCCGTTTGAATTTGTAAACAGAAACTTAAAACGTCAATTTCTCGAAATGACTTCGAAACTACATATTTTCAGCTTTTGATGCAGAGTCAAAATATATAAAAAGGGCTTCATAATGTTGAAAGAAATTCTAACTTCTGACAATTATTGGCGAAGATACATCCGTTTGACTTTGGAAACTGAAACTTAAAACGTCAATTTCTCGAAATGACTTCGAGACTAGATATTTTTAGCTTTTGATGCAGAGTCAAAAAATATAAAAAGTGCTTCATAATGTTGAAAGAAATTCTAACTTCTGACAATTATTGGCGAAGATATATCCGTTTGAGTTTGGAAACAGAAACTTAAAACGTCAATTTCTCGAAATGACTTCGAGACTACATATTTTCAGCTTTTAATGCAGAATCAAAATATATAAAAAGGGCTTCATAATGTTGAAAGAAATTCTAACTTCTGACAATTATTGGCGAAGATACATCCGTTTGAATTTGGAAACAGAAACTTAAAACGTCAATTTCTCGAAATGACTTCGTGACTACATATTTTCAGCTTTTGATGCAGGGTCAAAATATATAAAAAGGGCTTCATAATGTTGAAAGAAATTCTAACTTCTGACAATTATTGGCGAAGATACATCCGTTTGAATTTGGAAACAGAAACTTAAAACGTCAATTTCTCGAAATGATTTCGAGACTACATATTTTCAGCTTTTGATGCAGAGTCAAAATATATAAAAAGGGCTTCATAATGTTGAAAGAAATTCTGACTTCTGACAATTATTGGCGAAGATACATCCGTTTGAATTTGGAAACAGAAACTTAAAACGTCAATTTCTCGAAATGACTTCGAGACTACATATTTTCAGCTTTTGATGCAGAATCAAAATATATAAAAACGGCTTCATAATGTTGAAAGAAATTCTAACTTCTGACAATTATTGGCGAAGATACATCCGTTTGAATTTGGAAACAGAAACTTAAAACGTCAATTTCTCGAATTGACTTCAAGACTACATATTTTCAGCTTTTGATGCAGAATCAAAATATATAAAAAGGGCTTCATAATGTTGAAAGAAATTCTAACTTCTGACAATTATTGGCGAAGATACATCCGTTTGAATTTGGAAACAGAAACTTAAAACGTCAATTTCTCGAAATGACTTCGATACTACATATTTTCAGCTTTTGATGCAGAGTCAAAATATATAAAAAGGGTTTCATAATGTCGAAAGAACTTCTTACTTCTGACAATTTATGGCGAAGATACATCCGTTTGACTTTGGCAACTGAAACTTAAGACGTCAATTTCTCGAAATGACTTCGAGACTAGATATTTTTAGCTAAAAAATGCAGAGTCAAAAAATATAAAAAGTGCTTCATAATGTTGAAAGAAATTCTAACTTCTGACAATTATTGGCGAAGATATATCCGTTTGAGTTTGGAAACTGAAACTTAAAACGTCAATTTCTTGAAATGACTTCGAGACTACATATTTTTAGCTTTTGATGCAGAATCAAAATATATAAAAAGGGCTTCATAATGTTGAAAGAAATTCTAACTTCTGACAATTATTGGGGAAGATACATCCGTTTGAATTTGGAAACAGAAACTTAAAACGTCAATTTCTCGAAATGACTTCGTGACTCCATAATGTCAGCTTTTGATGCAGAGTCAAAATATATAACAAGGGCTTCATCGGTAATGTTGAAAGAAATTCTAACTTCTGACGATTATTGGCGAAGATACTCGTACATCCGTTTGAATTTGGAAACAGAAACTTAAAACGTCAATTTCTCGAAATGATTTCGAGACTACATATTTTCAGCTTTTGATGCAGAGTCAAAATATATAAAAAGGGCTTCATAATGTTGAAAGAAATTCTAACTTCTGACAATTATTGGCGAAGATACATCCGTTTGAATTTGGAAACAGAAACTTAAAACGTCAATTTCTCGAAATGACTTCGAGACTACATATTTTCAGCTTTTGATGCAGAATCAAAATATATAAAAACGGCTTCATAATGTTGAAAGAAATTCTAACTTCTGACAATTATTGGCGAAGATACATCCGTTTGAATTTGGAAACAGAAACTTAAAACGTCAATTTCTCGAATTGACTTCAAGACTACATATTTTTAGCTTTTGATGCAGAGTCAAAATATATAAAAAGGGCTTCATAATGTTGAAAGAAATTCTAACTTCTGACAATTATTGGCGAAGATACATCCGTTTGAATTTGGAAACAGAAACTTAAAACGTCAATTTCTCGAATTGACTTCAAGACTACATATTTTCAGCTTTTGATGCAGAGTCAAAATATATAAAAAGGGCTTCATAATGTTGAAAGAAATTCTAACTTCTGACAATTATTGGCGAAGATACATCCGTTTGAATTTGGAAACAGAAACTTCAAACGTCAATTTCTCGAAATGACTTCGAGACTACATATTTCCAGCTTTGATGCAGAATCAAAATATATAAAAAGGGCTTCATAATGTTGAAAGAAATTCTAACTTTTGACAATTATTGGCGAAGATACATCCGTTTGAATTTGTAAACAGAAACTTAAAACGTCAATTTCTCGAAATGACTTCGAGACTACATATTTTCAGCTTTTGATGCAGAGTCAAAATATATAAAAATGGCTTCATAATGTTGAAAGAAATTCTAACTTCTGACAATTATTGGCGAAGATACATCCGTTTGAATTTGGAAACAGAAACTTAAAACATCAATTTCTCGGAATGACTTCGAGACTACATATTTTCAGCTTTTGATGCAGAATCAAAATATATAAAAAGGGCTTCATAATGTTGAAAGAAATTCTAACTTCTGACAATTATTGGCGAAGATACATCCGTTTGAGTTTGGAAACAGAAACTTAAAACGTCAATTTCTCGAATTGACTTCAAGACTACATATTTTCAGCTTTTGATGCAGAATCAAAATATATAAAAAGGGCTTCATAATGTTGAAAGAAATTCTAACTTCTGACAATTATTGGCGAAGATACATCCGTTTGAATTTGGAAACAGAAACTTAAAACGTCAATTTCTCGAATTGACTTCAAGACTACATATGTTCAGTTTTTGATGCAGAGTCAAAATATATAAAAAGGGCTTCATAATGTTGAAAGAAATTCTAACTTCTGACAATTATTGGCGAAGATACATCCGTTTGAATTTGGAAACAGAAACTTAAAACGTCAATTTCTCGAATTGACTTCAAGACTACATATTTTCAGCTTTTGATGCAGAGTCAAAATATATAAAAAGGGCTTCATAATGTTGAAAGAAATTCTAACTTCTGACAATTATTGGCGAAGATACATCCGTTTGAATTTGGAAACAGAAACTTCAAACGTCAATTTCTCGAAATGACTTCGAGACTACATATTTCCAGCTTTGATGCAGAATCAAAATATATAAAAAGGGCTTCATAATGTTGAAAGAAATTCTAACTTTTGACAATTATTGGCGAAGATACATCCGTTTGAATTTGTAAACAGAAACTTAAAACGTCAATTTCTCGAAATGACTTCGAGACTACATATTTTCAGCTTTTGATGCAGAGTCAAAATATATAAAAAGGGCTTCATAATGTTGAAAGAAATTCTAACTTCTGACAATTATTGGCGAAGATACATCCGTTTGACTTTGGAAACTGAAACTTAAAACGTCAATTTCTCGAAATGACTTCGAGACTAGATATTTTTAGCTTTTGATGCAGAGTCAAAAAATATAAAAAGTGCTTCATAATGTTGAAAGAAATTCTAACTTCTGACAATTATTGGCGAAGATATATCCGTTTGAGTTTGGAAACAGAAACTTAAAACGTCAATTTCTCGAAATGACTTCGAGACTACATATTTTCAGCTTTTGATGCAGAGTCAAAATATATAAGAAGGGCTTCATAATGTTGAAAGAAATTCTAACTTCTGACAATTATTGGCGAAGATACATCCGTTTGAATTTGGAAACAGAAACTTAAAACGTCAATTTCTCGAAATGACTTCGAGACTACATATTTTCAGCTTTTGATGCAGAATCAAAATATATAAAAAGGGCTTCATAATGTTGAAAGAAATTCTAACTTCTGACAATTATTGGCGAAGATACATCCGTTTGAATTTGGAAACAGAAACTTAAAACGTCAATTTCTCGAAATGACTTCGAGACTACATATTTTCAGCTTTTGATGCAGAATCAAAATATATAAAAAGGGCTTCATAATGTTGAAAGAAATTCTAACTTCTGACAATTATTGGCGAAGATACATCCGTTTGAATTTGGAAACAGAAACTTAAAACGTCAATTTCTCGAAATGACTTCGAGACTACATATTTTCAGCTTTTGATGCAGAGTCAAAATATATAAAAAGGGCTTCATAATGTTGAAAGAAATTCTAACTTCTGACAATTATTGGCGAAGATACTCGTACATCCGTTTGAATTTGGAAACAGAAACTTAAAACGTCAATTTCTCGAAATGACTTCGAGACTACATATTTTCAGCTTTTGATGCAGAGTCAAAATATATAAAAAGGGCTTCATAATGTTGAAAGAAATTCTAACTTCTGACAATTATTGGCGAAGATACATCCGTTTGAATTTGGAAACAGAAACTTAAAACGTCAATTTCTCGAAATGACTTCGAGACTACATATTTTCAGCTTTTGATGCAGAATCAAAATATATAAAAAGGGCTTCATAATGTTGAAAGAAATTCTAACTTCTGACAATTATTGGCGAAGATACATCCGTTTGAATTTGGAAACAGAAACTTAAAACGTCAATTTCTCGAATTGACTTCAAGACTACATATTTTTAGCTTTTGATGCAGAGTCAAAATATATAAAAAGGGCTTCATAATGTTGAAAGAAATTCTAACTTCTGACAATTATTGGCGAAGATGCATCCGTTTGAATTTGGAAACAGAAACTTAAAACGTCAATTTCTCGAATTGACTTCAAGACTACATATTTTCAGCTTTTGATGCAGAATCAAAATATATAAAAAGGGCTTCATAATGTTGAAAGAAATTCTAACTTCTGACAATTATTGGCGAAGATACATCCGTTTGAATTTGGAAACAGAAACTTCAAACGTCAATTTCTCGAAATGACTTCGAGACTACATATTTCCAGCTTTGATGCAGAATCAAAATATATAAAAAGGGCTTCATAATGTTGAAAGAAATTCTAACTTTTGACAATTATTGGCGAAGATACATCCGTTGTTGAAAGAAATTCTAACTTCTGACAATTATTGGCGAAGATACATCCGTTTGAATTTGTAAACAGAAACTTAAAACGTCAATTTCTCGAAATGACTTCGAGACTACATATTTCCAGCTTTGATGCAGAATCAAAATATATAAAAAGGGCTTCATAATGTTGAAAGAAATTCTAACTTCTGACAATTATTGGCGAAGATACATCCGTTTGAATTTGGAAACAGAAACTTAAAACGTCAATTTCTCGAAGTGACTTCGAGACTACATATTTTCAACTTTTGATGCAGAGTCAAAATATATAAAAAGGGCTTCATAATGTTGAAAGAAATTCTAACTTCTGACAATTATTGGCGAAGATACATCCGTTTGACTTTGGAAACTGAAACTTAAAACGTCAATTTCTCGAAATGACTTCGAGACTAGATATTTTTAGCTTTTGATGCAGAGTCAAAAAATATAAAAAGTGCTTCATAATGTTGAAAGAAATTCTAACTTCTGACAATTATTGGCGAAGATACATCCGTTTGAATTTGGAAACAGAAACTTCAAACGTCAATTTCTCGAAATGACTTCGAGACTACATATTTCCAGCTTTGATGCAGAATCAAAATATATAAACAGGGCTTCATAATGTTGAAAGAAATTCTAACTTTTGACAATTATTGGCGAAGATACATCCGTTTGAATTTGTAAACAGAAACTTAAAACGTCAATTTCTCGAAATGACTTCGAAACTACATATTTTCAGCTTTTGATGCAGAATCAAAATATATAAAAAGGGCTTCATAATGTTGAAAGAAATTCTAACTTCTGACAATTATTGGCGAAGATACATCCGTTTGAATTTGGAAACAGAAACTTAAAACGTCAATTTCTCGAAATGACTTCGAGACTACATATTTTCAACTTTTGATGCAGAATCAAAATATATAAAAAGGGCTTCATAATGTTGAAAGAAATTCTAACTTCTGACAATTATTGGCGAAGATACATCCGTTTGACTTTGGAAACTGAAACTTAAAACGTCAATTTCTCGAAATGACTTCGAAACTACATATTTTCAGCTTTTGATGCAGAGTCAAAATATATAAAAAGGGCTTCATAATGTTGAAAGAAATTCTAACTTCTGACAATTATTGGCGAAGATACATCCGTTTGAATTTGGAAACAGAAACTTAAAACGTCAATTTCTCGAAATGACTTCGAGACTACATATTTCCAGCTTTGATGCAGAATCAAAATATATAAAAAGGGCTTCATAATGTTGAAAGAAATTCTAACTTTTGACAATTATTGGCGAAGATACATCCGTTTGAATTTGTAAACAGAAACTTAAAACGTCAATTTCTCGAAATGACTTCGAGACTACATATTTTCAGCTTTTGATGCAGAGTCAAAATATATAAAAAGGGCTTCATAATGTTGAAAGAAATTCTAACTTCTGACAATTATTATCGAAGATACATCCGTTTGACTTTGGAAACTGAAACTTAAAACGTCAATTTCTCGAAATGACTTCGAGACTACATATTTTCAGCTTTTGATGCAGAGTCAAAAAATATAAAAAGTGCTTCATAATGTTGAAAGAAATTCTAACTTCTGACAATTATTGGCGAAGATATATCCGTTTGAGTTTGGAAACAGAAACTTAAAACGTCAATTTCTCGAAATGACTTCGAGACTACATATTTTCAGCTCTTGATGCAGAATCAAAATATATAAAAAGGGCTTCATAATGTTGAAAGAAATTCTAACTTCTGACAATTATTGGCGAAGATACATCCGTTTGAATTTGGAAACAGAAACTTAAAACGTCAATTTCTCGAAGTGACTTCGAGACTACATATTTTCAGCTTTTGATGCAGAATCAAAATATATAAAAAGGGCTTCATAATGTTGAAAGAAATTCTAACTTCTGACAATTATTGGCGAAGATACATCCGTTTGAATTTGGAAACAGAAACTTAAAACGTCAATTTCTCGAAATGACTTCGAGACTACATATTTTCAGCTTTTGATGCAGAGTCAAAATATATAAAAAGGGCTTCATAATGTTGAAAGAAATTCTAACTTCTGACAATTATTGGCGAAGATACATCCGTTTGAATTTGGAAACAGAAACTTAAAACGTCAATTTCTCGAAATGACTTCGAGACTACATATTTCCAGCTTTGATGCAGAATCAAAATATATAAAAAGGGCTTCATAATGTTGAAAGAAATTCTAACTTCTGACAATTATTGGCGAAGATACATCCGTTTGAATTTGGAAACAGAAACTTAAAACGTCAATTTCTCGAATTGACTTCAAGACTACATATTTTCAGCTTTTGATGCAGAGTCAAAATATATAAAAAGGGCTTCATAATGTTGAAAGAAATTCTAACTTCTGACAATTATTGGCGAAGATACTCGTACATCCGTTTGAATTTGGAAACAGAAACTTAAAACGTCAATTTCTCGAAATGACTTCAAGACTACATATTTTCAGCTTTTGATGCAGAGTCAAAATATATAAAAAGGGCTTCATAATGTTGAAAGAAATTCTAACTTCTGACAATTATTGGCGAAGATACATCCGTTTGAATTTGGAAACAAAAACTTAAAACGTCAATTTCTCGAAATGACTTCGAGACTACATATTTTCAGCTTTTGATGCAGAATCAAAATATATAAAAACGGCTTCATAATGTTGAAAGAAATTCTAACTTCTGACAATTATTGGCGAAGATACATCCGTTTGAATTTGGAAACAGAAACTTAAAACGTCAATTTCTCGAATTGATTTCAAGAATACATATTTTCAACTTTTGATGCAGAATCAAAATATATAAAAAGGGCTTCATAATGTTGAAACAAATTCTAACTTCTGACAATTATTGGCGAAGATACATCCGTTTGAATTTGGAAACAGAAACTTAAAACGTCAATTTCTCGAAATGACTTCGAGACTACATATTTTCAGCTTTTGATGCAGAGTCAAAATATATAAAAAGGGCTTCATAATGTTGAAAGAAATTCTAACTTCTGACAATTATTGGCGAAGATACATCCGTTTGAATTTGTAAACAGAAACTTAAAACGTCAATTTCTCGAAATGACTTCGAGACTACATATTTCCAGCTTTGATGCAGAATCAAAATATATAAAAAGGGCTTCATAATGTTGAAAGAAATTCTAACTTTTGACAATTATTGGCGAAGATACATCCGTTTGAATTTGTAAACAGAAACTTAAAACGTCAATTTCTCGAAATGACTTCGAGACTACATATTTTCAGCTTTTGATGCAGAGTCAAAATATATAAAAAGGGCTTCATAATGTTGAAAGAAATTCTAACTTCTGACAATTATTGGCGAAGATACATCCGTTTGACTTTGGAAACTGAAACTTAAAACGTCAATTTCTCGAAATGACTTCGAGACTAGATATTTTTAGCTTTTGATGCAGAGTCAAAAAATATAAAAAGTGCTTCATAATGTTGAAAGAAATTCTAACTTCTGACAATTATTGGCGAAGATACATCCGTTTGAATTTGGAAACAGAAACTTCAAACGTCAATTTCTCGAAATGACTTCGAGACTACATATTTCCAGCTTTGATGCAGAATCAAAATATATAAACAGGGCTTCATAATGTTGAAAGAAATTCTAACTTTTGACAATTATTGGCGAAGATACATCCGTTTGAATTTGTAAACAGAAACTTAAAACGTCAATTTCTCGAAATGACTTCGAAACTACATATTTTCAGCTTTTGATGCAGAGTCAAAATATATAAAAAGGGCTTCATAATGTTGAAAGAAATTCTAACTTCTGACAATTATTGGCGAAGATACATCCGTTTGACTTTGGAAACTGAAACTTAAAACGTCAATTTCTCGAAATGACTTCGAGACGACATATTTTCAGCTTTTGATGCAGAGTCAAAAAATATAAAAAGTGCTTCATAATGTTGAAAGAAATTCTAACTTCTGACAATTATTGGCGAAGATATATCCGTTTGAGTTTGGAAACAGAAACTTAAAACGTCAATTTCTCGAAATGACTTCGAGACTACATATTTTCAGCTTTTGATGCAGAATCAAAATATATAAAAAGGGCTTCATAATGTTGAAAGAAATTCTAACTTCTGACAATTATTGGCGAAGATACATCCGTTTGAATTTGGAAACAGAAACTTCAAACGTCAATTTCTCGAAGTGACTTCGAGACTACATATTTTCAACTTTTGATGCAGAATCAAAATATATAAAAAGGGCTTCATAATGTTGAAAGAAATTCTAACTTCTGACAATTATTGGCGAAGATACATCCGTTTGAATTTGGAAACAGAAACTTAAAACGTCAATTTCTCGAAATGACTTCGCGACTACATATTTTCAGCTTTTGATGCAGAGTCAAAATATATAAAAAGGGCTTCATAATGTTGAAAGAAATTCTAACTTCTGACAATTATTGGCGAAGATACATCCGTTTGAATTTGTAAACAGAAACTTAAAAACGTCAAATTTCTCGAAATGACTTCGAGACTACATATTTCCAGCTTTGATGCAGAATCAAAATATATAAAAAGGGTTTCATAATGTTGAAAGAAATTCTAACTTTTGACAATTATTGGCGAAGATACATCCGTTTGAATTTGGAAACAGAAACTTAAAACGTCAATTTCTCGAAATGACTTCGAGACTAGATATTTTTAGCTTTTGATGCAGAGTCAAAAAATATAAAAAGTGCTTCATAATGTTGAAAGAAATTCTAACTTCTGACAATTATTGGCGAAGATATATCCGTTTGAGTTTGGAAACAGAAACTTAAAACGTCAATTTCTCGAAATGACTTCGAGACTACATATTTTCAGCTTTTGATGCAGAATCAAAATATATAAAAAGGGCTTCATAATGTTGAAAGAAATTCTAACTTCTGACAATTATTGGCGAAGATACATCCGTTTGAATTTGGAAACAGAAACTTAAAACGTCAATTTCTCGAAATGACTTCGAGACTACATATTTTCAACTTTTGATGCAGAATCAAAATATATAAAAAGGGCTTCATAATGTTGAAAGAAATTCTAACTTCTGACAATTATTGGCGAAGATACATCCGTTTGAATTTGGAAACAGAAACTTAAAACGTCAATTTCTCGAAATGACTTCGAGACTACATATTTTCAGCTTTTGATGCAGAGTCAAAATATATAAAAAGGGCTTCATAATGTTGAAAGAAATTCTAACTTCTGACAATTATTGGCGAAGATACATCCGTTTGACTTTGGAAACTGAAACTTAAAACGTCAATTTCTCGAAATGACTTCGAGACTAGATATTTTTAGCTTTTGATGCAGAGTCAAAATATATAAAAAGGGCTTCATAATGTTGAAAGAAATTCTAACTTCTGACAATTATTGGCGAAGATACATCCGTTTGACTTTGGAAACTGAAACTTAAAACGTCAATTTCTCGAAATGACTTCGAGACTAGATATTTTTAGCTTTTGATGCAGAGTCAAAAAATATAAAAAGTGCTTCATAATGTTGAAAGAAATTCTAACTTCTGACAATTATTGGCGAAGATATATCCGTTTGAGTTTGGAAACAGAAACTTAAAACGTCAATTTCTCGAAATGACTTCGAGACTACATATTTTCAGCTTTTGATGCAGAATCAAAATATATAAAACGGGCTTCATAATGTTGAAAGAAATTCTAACTTCTGACAATTATTGGCGAAGATACATCCGTTTGAATTTGGAAACAGAAACTTAAAACGTCAATTTCTCGAAATGACTTCGAGACTACATATTTTCAACTTTTGATGCAGAATCAAAATATATAAAAAGGGCTTCATAATGTTGAAAGAAATTCTAACTTCTGACAATTATTGGCGAAGATACATCCGTTTGAATTTGGAAACAGAAACTTAAAACGTCAATTTCTCGAAATGACTTCGAGACTACATATTTTCAGCTTTTGATGCAGAGTCAAAATATATAAAAAGGGCTTCATAATGTTGAAAGAAATTCTAACTTCTGACAATTATTGGCGAAGATACATCCGTTTGACTTTGGAAACTGAAACTTAAAACGTCAATTTCTCGAAATGACTTCGAGACTAGATATTTTTAGCTTTTGATGCAGAGTCAAAATATATAAAAAGGGCTTCATAATGTTGAAAGAAATTCTAACTTCTGACAATTATTGGCGAAGATACATCCGTTTGACTTTGGAAACTGAAACTTAAAACGTCAATTTCTCGAAATGACTTCGAGACTAGATATTTTTAGCTTTTGATGCAGAGTCAAAAAATATAAAAAGTGCTTCATAATGTTGAAAGAAATTCTAACTTCTGACAATTATTGGCGAAGATATATCCGTTTGAGTTTGGAAACAGAAACTTAAAACGTCAATTTCTCGAAATGACTTCGAGACTACATATTTTCAGCTTTTGATGCAGAATCAAAATATATAAAAAGGGCTTCATAATGTTGAAAGAAATTCTAACTTCTGACAATTATTGGCGAAGATACATCCGTTTGAATTTGGAAACAGAAACTTAAAACGTCAATTTCTCGAAATGACTTCGAGACTACATATTTTCAACTTTTGATGCAGAATCAAAATATATAAAAAGGGCTTCATAATGTTGAAAGAAATTCTAACTTCTGACAATTATTGGCGAAGATACATCCGTTTGAATTTGGAAACAGAAACTTAAAACGTCAATTTCTCGAAATGACTTCGAGACTACATATTTTCAGCTTTTGATGCAGAGTCAAAATATATAAAAAGGGCTTCATAATGTTGAAAGAAATTCTAACTTCTGACAATTATTGGCGAAGATACATCCGTTTGAATTTGGAAACAGAAACTTAAAACGTCAATTTCTCGAAATGACTTCGAGACTACATATTTTCAGCTTTTGATGCAGAGTCAAAATATATAAAAAGGGCTTCATAATGTTGAAAGAAATTCTAACTTCTGACAATTATTGGCGAAGATACATCCGTTTGAATTTGGAAACAGAAACTTAAAACGTCAATTTCTCGAAATGACTTCGAGACTACATATTTTCAGCTTTTGATGCAGAGTCAAAATATATAAAAAGGGCTTCATAATGTTGAAAGAAATTCTAACTTCTGACAATTATTGGCGAAGATACTCGTACATCCGTTTGAATTTGGAAACAGAAACTTCAAACGTCAATTTCTCGAAATGACTTCGAGACTACATATTTCCAGCTTTGATGCAGAATCAAAATATATAAAAAGGGCTTCATAATGTTGAAAGAAATTCTAACTTTTGACAATTATTGGCGAAGATACATCCGTTTGAATTTGTAAACAGAAACTTAAAACGTCAATTTCTCGAAATGACTTCGAAACTACATATTTTCAGCTTTTGATGCAGAGTCAAAATATATAAAAAGGGCTTCATAATGTTGAAAGAAATTCTAACTTCTGACAATTATTGGCGAAGATACATCCGTTTGACTTTGGAAACTGAAACTTAAAACGTCAATTTCTCGAAATGACTTCGAGACTAGATATTTTTAGCTTTTGATGCAGAGTCAAAAAATATAAAAAGTGCTTCATAATGTTGAAAGAAATTCTAACTTCTGACAATTATTGGCGAAGATATATCCGTTTGAGTTTGGAAACAGAAACTTAAAACGTCAATTTCTCGAAATGACTTCGAGACTACATATTTTTAGCTTTTGATGCAGAGTCAAAAAATATAAAAAGTGCTTCATAATGTTGAAAGAAATTCTAACTTCTGACAATTATTGGCGAAGATACATCCGTTTGAATTTGGAAACAGAAACTTAAAACGTCAATTTCTCGAATTGACTTCAAGACTACATATTTTCAGCTTTTGATGCAGAGTCAAAATATATAAAAAGGGCTTCATAATGTTGAAAGAAATTCTAACTTCTGACAATTATTGGCGAAGATACATCCGTTTGAATTTGGAAACAGAAACTTAAAACGTCAATTTCTCGAAATGACTTCGAGACTACATATTTTCAGCTTTTGATGCAGAGTCAAAATATATAAAAAGGGCTTCATAATGTTGAAAGAAATTCTAACTTCTGACAATTATTGGCGAAGATACATCCGTTTGAATTTGGAAACAGAAACTTAAAACGTCAATTTCTCGAAATGACTTCGAGACTACATATTTTCAGCTTTTGATGCAGAGTCAAAATATATAAAAAGGGCTTCATAATGTTGAAAGAAATTCTAACTTCTGACAATTATTGGCGAAGATACATCCGTTTGAATTTGGAAACAGAAACTTAAAACGTCAATTTCTCGAAATGACTTCGAGACTACATATTTTCAGCTTTTGATGCAGAGTCAAAATATATAAAAAGGGCTTCATAATGTTGAAAGAAATTCTAACTTCTGACAATTATTGGCGAAGATACATCCGTTTGAATTTGTAAACAGAAACTTAAAACGTCAATTTCTCGAAATGACTTCGAAACTACATATTTTCAGCTTTTGATGCAGAGTCAAAATATATAAAAAGGGCTTCATAATGTTGAAAGAAATTCTAACTTCTGACAATTATTGGCGAAGATACATCCGTTTGAATTTGGAAACAGAAACTTAAAACGTCAATTTCTCGAAATGACTTCGAGACTACATATTTTTAGCTTTTGATGCAGAGTCAAAATATATAAAAAGGGCTTCATAATGTTGAAAGAAATTCTAACTTCTGACAATTATTGGCGAAGATACATCCGTTTGAGTTTGGAAACAGAAACTTAAAACGTCAATTTCTCGAAATGACTTCGAGACTACATATTTTCAGCTTTTGATGCAGAATCAAAATATATAAAAAGGGCTTCATAATGTTGAAAGAAATTCTAACTTTTGACAATTATTGGCGAAGATACATCCGTTTGAATTTGGAAACAGAAACTTAAAACGTCAATTTCTCGAAATGACTTCGAAACTACATATTTTTAGCTTTTGATGCAGAGTCAAAATATATAAAAAGGGCTTCATAATGTTGAAAGAAATTCTAACTTCTGACAATTATTGGCGAAGATATATCCGTTTGAATTTGGAAACAGAAACTTAAAACGTCAATTTCTCGAAATGACTTCGAGACTACATATTTTCAGCTTTTGATGCAGAGTCAAAATATATAAAAAGGGCTTCATAATGTTGAAAGAAATTCTAACTTCTGACAATTATTGGCGAAGGTACATCCGTTTGAATTTGGAAACAGAAACTTAAAACGTCAATTTCTCGAAATGACTTCGCGACTACATATTTTCAGCTTTTGATGCAGAGTCAAAATATATAAAAAGGGCTTCATAATGTTGAAAGAAATTCTAACTTCTGACAATTATTGGCGAAGATACATCCGTTTGAATTTGGAAACAGAAACTTAAAACGTCAATTTCTCGAAATGACTTCGAGACTACATATTTTCAGCTTTTGATGCAGAGTCAAAATATATAAAAAGGGCTTCATAATGTTGAAAGAAATTCTAACTTTTGACAATTATTGGCGAAGATACATCCGTTTGAATTTGGAAACAGAAACTTAAAACGTCAATTTCTCGAAGTGATTTCGAGACTACATATTTTCAGCTTTTGATGCAAAGTCAAAATATATAAAAAGGGCTTCATAATGTTGAAAGAAATTCTAACTTCTGACAATTATTGGCGAATATACTCGTACATCCGTTTGAATTTGGAAACAGAAACTTAAAACGTCAATTTCTCGAAATGACTTCGTGACTACATATTTTCAGCTTTTGATGCAGGGTCAAAATATATAAAAAGGGCTTCATAATGTTGAAAGAAATTCTAACTTCTGACAATTATTGGCGAAGATACATCCGTTTGAATTTGTAAACAGAAACTTAAAACGTCAATTTCTCGAAATGACTTCGAAACTACATATTTTCAGCTTTTGATGCAGAGTCAAAATATATAAAAAGGGCTTCATAATGTTGAAAGAAATTCTAACTTCTGACAATTATTGGCGAAGATACATCCGTTTGACTTTGGAAACTGAAACTTAAAACGTCAATTTCTCGAAATGACTTCGAGACTAGATATTTTTAGCTTTTGATGCAGAGTCAAAAAATATAAAAAGTGCTTCATAATGTTGAAAGAAATTCTAACTTCTGACAATTATTGGCGAAGATATATCCGTTTGAGTTTGGAAACAGAAACTTAAAACGTCAATTTCTCGAAATGACTTCGAGACTACATATTTTCAGCTTTTAATGCAGAATCAAAATATATAAAAAGGGCTTCATAATGTTGAAAGAAATTCTAACTTTTGACAATTATTGGCGAAGATACATCCGTTTGAATTTGGAAACAGAAACTTAAAACGTCAATTTCTCGAAGTGATTTCGAGACTACATATTTTCAGCTTTTGATGCAAAGTCAAAATATATAAAAAGGGCTTCATAATGTTGAAAGAAATTCTAACTTCTGACAATTATTGGCGAAGATACATCCGTTTGAATTTGGAAACAGAAACTTAAAACGTCAATTTCTCGAAATGACTTCGAGACTACATATTTTCAGCTTTTGATGCAGAGTCAAAATATATAAAAAGGGCTTCATAATGTTGAAAGAAATTCTAACTTCTGACAATTATTGGCGAAGATACTCGTACATCCGTTTGAATTTGGAAACAGAAACTTAAAACGTCAATTTCTCGAAATGACTTCGAGACTACATATTTTCAGCTTTTGATGCAGAGTCAAAATATATAAAAAGGGCTTCATAATGTTGAAAGAAATTCTAACTTCTGACAATTATTGGCGAAGATACATCCGTTTGAATTTGGAAACAGAAACTTAAAGCGTTAATTTCTCGAATTGACTTCGAGACTACATATTTTCAGTTTTTGATGCAGAGTCAAAATATATAAAAAGGGCTTCATAATGTTGAAAGAAATTCTAACTTCTGACAATTATTGGCGAAGATACATCCGTTTGAATTTGGAAACAGAAACTTAAAACGTCAATTTCTCGAAATGACTTCGAGACTACATATTTTCAGTTTTTGATGCAGAGTCAAAATATATAAAAAGGGCTTCATAATGTTGAAAGAAATTCTAACTTCTGACAATTATTGGCGAAGATACATCCGTTTGAATTTGGAAACAGAAACTTAAAACGTCAATTTCTCGAAATGACTTCAAGACTACATATTTTTAGCTTTTGATGCAGAGTCAAAATATATAAAAAGGGCTTCATAATGTTGAAAGAAATTCTAACTTCTGACAATTATTGGCGAAGATACATCCGTTTGAATTTGGAAACAGAAACTTAAAACGTCAATTTCTCGAAATGACTTCGAGACTACATATTTTCAGCTTTTGATGCAGAATCAAAATATATAAAAAGGGCTTCATAATGTTGAAAGAAATTCTAACTTCTGACAATTATTGGCGAAGATACATCCGTTTGAGTTTGGAAAAAGAAACTTAAAACGTCAGTTTCTCGAATTGACTTCAAGACTACATATTTTCAGCTTTTGATGCAGAATCAAAATATATAAAAAGGGCTTCATAATGTTGAAAGAAATTCTAACTTCTGACAATTATTGGCGAAGATACATCCGTTTGAATTTGGAAACAGCAACTTAAAACGTCAATTTCTCGAAATGACTTCGAGACTACATATTTTCAGCTTTTGATGCAGAATCAAAATATATAAAAAGGGCTTCATAATGTTGAAAGAAATTCTAACTTCTGACAATTATTGGCGAAGATACATCCGTTTGAGTTTGGAAAAAGAAACTTAAAACGTCAATTTCTCGAATTGACTTCAAGACTACATATTTTCAGCTTTTGATGCAGAATCAAAATATATAAAAAGGGCTTCATAATGTTGAAAGAAATTCTAACTTCTGACAATTATTGGCGAAGATACATCCGTTTGAGTTTGGAAAAAGAAACTTAAAACGTCAATTTCTCGAATTGACTTCAAGACTACATATTTTCAGCTTTTGATGCAGAATCAAAATATATAAAAAGGGCTTCATAATGTTGAAAGAAATTCTAACTTCTGACAATTATTGGCGAAGATACATCCGTTTGAGTTTGGAAAAAGAAACTTAAAACGTCAATTTCTCGAATTGACTTCAAGACTACATATTTTCAGCTTTTTGATGCAGAATCAAAATATATAAAAAGGGCTTCATAATGTTGAAAGAAATTCTAACTTCTGACAATTATTGGCGAAGATACATCCGTTTGAATTTGGAAACAGCAACTTAAAACGTCAATTTCTCGAAATGACTTCGAGACTACATATTTTCAGCTTTTGATGCAGAATCAAAATATATAAAAAGGGCTTCATAATGTTGAAAGAAATTCTAACTTCTGACAATTATTGGCGAAGATACATCCGTTTGAATTTGGAAACAGAAACTTAAAACGTCAATTTCTCGAAATGACTTCGAGACTACATATTTTCAGCTTTTGATGCAGAATCAAAATATATAAAAACGGCTTCATAATGTTGAAAGAAATTCTAACTTCTGACAATTATTGGCGAAGATACATCCGTTTGAATTTGGAAACAGAAACTTAAAACGTCAATTTCTCGAATTGACTTCGAGACTACATATTTTTAGCTTTTGATGCAGAGTCAAAATATATAAAAAGGGCTTCATAATGTTGAAAGAAATTCTAACTTCTGACAATTATTGGCGAAGATACATCCGTTTGAATTTGGAAACAGAAACTTAAAACGTCAATTTCTCGAATTGACTTCAAGACTACATATTTTCAGCTTTTGATGCAGAGTCAAAATATATAAAAAGGGCTTCATAATGTTGAAAGAAATTCTAACTTCTGACAATTATTGGCGAAGATACATCCGTTTGAATTTGGAAACAGAAACTTCAAACGTCAATTTCTCGAAATGACTTCGAGACTACATATTTTCAGCTTTTAATGCAGAATCAAAATATATAAAAAGGGCTTCATAATGTTGAAAGAAATTCTAACTTCTGACAATTATTGGCGAAGATACATCCGTTTGAATTTGGAAACAGAAACTTAAAACGTCAATTTCTCGAAATGACTTGGAGACTACATATTTTCAGCTTTTGATGCAGAGTCAAAATATATAAAAAGGGCTTCATAATGTTGAAAGAAATTCTAACTTCTGACAATTATTGGCGAAGATACATCCGTTTGAATTTGGAAAGAGAAACTTCAAACGTCAATTTCTCGAAATGACTTCGAGACTACATATTTCTAGCTTTGATGCAGAATCAAAATATATAAAAAGGGCTTCATAATGTTGAAAGAAATTCTAACTTTTGACAATTATTGGCGAAGATACATCCGTTTGAATTTGGAAACAGAAACTTAAAACGTCAATTTCTCGAAATGACTTCGAGATTTCATATTTTCAGCTTTTGATGCAGAATCAAAATATATAAAAAGGGCTTCATAATGTTGAAAGAAATTCTAACTTCTGACAATTATTGGCGAAGATACATCCGTTTGAATTTGGAAACAGAAACTTAAAACGTCAATTTCTCGAAATGACTTCGCGACTACATATTTTCAGCTTTTGATGCAGAGTCAAAATATATAAAAAGGGCTTCGTAATGTTGAAAGAAATTCTAACTTCTGACAATTATTGGCGAAGATACATCCGTTTGAATTTGGAAACAGAAACTTAAAACGTCAATTTCTCGAATTGACTTCAAGACTACATATTTTCAGCTTTTGATGCAGAATCAAAATATATAAAAAGGGGTTCATAATGTTGAAAGAAATTCTAACTTCTGACAATTATTGGCGAAGATACATCCGTTTGAATTTGGAAACAGCAACTTAAAACGTCAATTTCTCGAAATGACTTCGAGACTACATATTTTCAGCTTTTGATGCAGAATCAAAATATATAAAAAGGGCTTCATAATGTTGAAAGAAATTCTAACTTCTGACAATTATTGGCGAAGATACATCCGTTTGAATTTGGAAACAGAAACTTAAAACGTCAATTTCTCGAAATGACTTCGAGACTACATATTTTCAGCTTTTGAAGCAGAGTCAAATATATAAAAACGGCTTCATAATGTTGAAAGAAATTCTACTTCTGACATTATTGGCGAAGATACATCCGTTTGAATTTGGAAACAGAAACTTAAAACGTCAATTTCTCGAAATGACTTCGAGACTACATATTTTCAGCTTTTGATGCAGAGTCAAAATATATAAAAAGGGCTTCATAATGTTGAAAGAAATTCTAACTTCTGACAATTATTGGCGAAGATACATCCGTTTGAATTTGGAAACAGAAACTTAAAACGTCAATTTCTCGAATTGACTTCAAGACTACATATTTTCAGCTTTTGATGCAGAGTCAAAATATATAAAAAGGGCTTCATAATGTTGAAAGAAATTCTAACTTCTGACAATTATTGGCGAAGATATATCCGTTTGAATTTGGAAACAGAAACTTAAAACGTCAATTTCTCGAAATGACTTCGAGACTACATATTTTCAGCTTTTGATGCAGAATCAAAATATATAAAAAGGGCTTCATAATGTTGAAAGAAGATCTAACTTCTGACAATTATTGGCGAAGATACATCCGTTTGAATTTGGAAACAGAAACTTAAAACGTCAATTTCTCGAAATGACTTCGAGACTACATATTTTCAGCTTTTGATGCAGAATCAAAATATATAAAAAGGGCTTCATAATGTTGAAAGAAATTCTAACTTCTGACAATTATTGGCGAAGATACATCCGTTTGAATTTGGAAACAGAAACTTAAAACGCCAATTTCTCGAAATGACTTCGAGACTACATATTTTCAGCTTTTGATGCAGAGTCAAAATATATAAAAAGGGCTTCATAATGTTGAAAGAAATTCTAACTTCTGACAATTATTGGCGAAGATACATCCGTTTGAATTTGGAAACAGAAACATAAAACGTCAATTTCTCGAAATGACTTCGAGACTACATATTTTCAGCTTTTGATGCAGAATCAAAATATATAAAAAGGGCTTCATAATGTTGAAAGAAATTCTGACTTCTGACAATTATTGGCGAAGATACATCCGTTTGAATTTGGAAACAGAAACTTAAAACGTCAATTTCTCGAATTGACTTCAAGACTACATATTTCCAGCTTTGATGCAGAATCAAAATATATAAAAAGGGCTTCATAATGTTGAAAGAAATTCTAACTTTTGACAATTATTGGCAAAGATACATCCGTTTGAATTTGGAAACAGAAACTTAAAACGTCAATTTCTCGAGATGACTTCGAGACTACATATTTTCAGCTTTTAATGCAGAATCAAAATATATAAAAAGGGCTTCATAATGTTGAAAGAAATTCTAACTTCTGACAATTATTGGCG
Source organism: Drosophila grimshawi (assembly GCF_018153295.1). Classification (NCBI taxonomy): domain Eukaryota; kingdom Metazoa; phylum Arthropoda; class Insecta; order Diptera; family Drosophilidae; genus Drosophila; species Drosophila grimshawi. The sequence continues at coordinate 24,293 of NW_025062756.1, read as the reverse complement.
AAGATACATCCGTTTGAATTTGGAAACAGAAACTTAAAACGTCAATTTCTCGAAATGACTTGCAGACTACTTATTTGCAGCTTTTGATGCAGAATCAAAATATATAAAAAGGGCTTCATAATGTTGAAAGAAATTCTAACTTCTGACAATTATTGGCGAAGATACATCCGTTTGAATTTGGAAACAGAAACTTCAAACGTCAATTTCTCGAAATGACTTCGAGACTACATATTTCCAGCTTTGATGCAGAATCAAAATATATAAAAAAAAAAAAAATAACTTAATTAAACCTTTAATTAAACAGAAACTTAAAACGTCAATTTCTCGAAATGACTTCGAGACTACATATTTTCAGCTTTTGATGCAGAATCAAAATATATAAAAAGGGCTTCATAATGTTGAAAGAAATTCTAACTTCTGACAATTATTGGCGAAGATACATCCGTTTGAATTTGGAAACAGAAACTTAAAACGTCAATTTCTCGAAATGACTTCGAGACTACATATTTTCAGCTTTTGATGCAGAGTCAAAATATATAAAAAGGGCTTCATAATGTTGAAAGAAATTCTAACTTCTGACAATTATTGGCGAAGATACATCCGTTTGAATTTGGAAACAGAAACTTAAAACGTCAATTTCTCGAAATGACTTCGAGACTACATATTTTCAGCTTTTGATGCAGAGTCAAAATATATAAAAAGGGCTTCATAATGTTGAAAGAAATTCTAACTTCTGACAATTATTGGCGAAGATACATCCGTTTGAATTTGGAAACAGAAACTTAAAACGTCAATTTCTCGAAATGACTTCGAGACTACATATTTTCAGCTTTTGATGCAGAATCAAAATATATAAAAAGGGCTTCATAATGTTGAAAGAAATTCTAACTTCTGACAATTATTGGCGAAGATACATCCGTTTGAATTTGGAAACAGAAACTTAAAACGTCAATTTCTCGAAATGACTTCGAGACTACATATTTTCAGCTTTTGATGCAGAATCAAAATATATAAAAAGGGCTTCATAATGTTGAAAGAAATTCTAACTTCTGACAATTATTGGCGAAGATACATCCGTTTGAATTTGGAAACAGAAACTTAAAACGTCAATTTCTCGAAATGACTTCGAGACTACATATTTTCAGCTTTTGATGCAGAGTCAAAATATATAAAAAGGGCTTCATAATGTTGAAAGAAATTCTAACTTCTGACAATTATTGGCGAAGATACATCCGTTTGAATTTGGAAACAGAAACTTAAAACGTCAATTTCTCGAAATGACTTCGAGACTACATATTTTCAGCTTTTGATGCAGAATCAAAATATATAAAAAGGGCTTCATAATGTTGAAAGAAATTCTAACTTCTGACAATTATTGGCGAAGATACATCCGTTTGAATTTGGAAACAGAAACTTAAAACGTCAATTTCTCGAAATGACTTCAAGACTACATATTTTCAGCTTTTGATGCAGAATCAAAATATATAAAAAGGGCTTCATAATGTTGAAAGAAATTCTAACTTCTGACAATTATTGGCGAAGATACATCCGTTTGAATTTGGAAACAGAAACTTAAAACGTCAATTTCTCGAAATGACTTCGAGACTACATATTTTCAGCTTTTGATGCAGAATCAAAATATATAAAAAGGGCTTCATAATGTTGAAAGAAATTCTAACTTCTGACAATTATTGGCGAAGATACATCCGTTTGAATTTGGAAAAAAGAAACTTAAAACGTCAATTTCTCGAATTGACTTCGAGACTACATATTTTCAGCTTTTGATGCAGAATCAAAATATATAAAAAGGGCTTCATAATGTTGAAAGAAATTCTAACTTCTGACAATTATTGGCGAAGATACATCCGTTTGAATTTGGAAACAGAAACTTAAAACGTCAATTTCTCGAAATGACTTCGAGACTACATATTTTCAGCTTTTGATGCAGAATCAAAATATATAAAAAGGGCTTCATAATGTTGAAAGAAATTCTAACTTCTGACAATTATTGGCGAAGATACATCCGTTTGAATTTGGAAACAGAAACTTAAAACGTCAATTTCTCGAAATGACTTCGAGACTACATATTTTCAGCTTTTGATGCAGAATCAAAATATATAAAAAAGGGCTTCATAATGTTGAAAGAAATTCTAACTTCTGACAATTATTGGCGAAGATACATCCGTTTGAATTTGGAAACAGAAACTTAAAACGTCAATTTCTCGAAATGACTTCGAGACTACATATTTTCAGCTTTTGATGCAGAATCAAAATATATAAAAAGGGCTTCATAATGTTGAAAGAAATTCTAACTTCTGACAATTATTGGCGAAGATACATCCGTTTGAATTTGGAAACAGAAACTTAAAACGTCAATTTCTCGAAATGACTTCGAGACTACATATTTTCAGCTTTTGATGCAGAGTCAAAATATATAAAAAAGGGCTTCATAATGTTGAAAGAAATTCTAACTTCTGACAATTATTGGCGAAGATACATCCGTTTGAATTTGGAAACAGAAACTTAAAACGTCAATTTCTCGAAATGACTTCGAGACTACATATTTTCAGCTTTTGATGCAGAATCAAAATATATAAAAAGGGCTTCATAATGTTGAAAGAAATTCTAACTTCTGACAATTATTGGCGAAGATACATCCGTTTGAATTTGGAAACAGAAACTTAAAACGTCAATTTCTCGAAATGACTTCGAGACTACATATTTTCCAGCTTTTGATGCAGAATCAAAATATATAAAAAGGGCTTCATAATGTTGAAAGAAATTCTAACTTCTGACAATTATTGGCGAAGATACATCCGTTTGAATTTGGAAACAGAAACTTAAAACGTCAATTTCTCGAAATGACTTCGAGACTACATATTTTCAGCTTTTGATGCAGAGTCAAAATATATAAAAAGGGCTTCATAATGTTGAAAGAAATTCTAACTTCTGGACAATTATTGGCGAAGATACATCCGTTTGAATTTGGAAACAGAAACTTAAAACGTCAATTTCTCGAAATGACTTCGAGACTACATATTTTCAGCTTTTGATGCAGAATCAAAATATATAAAAAGGGCTTCATAATGTTGAAAGAAATTCTAACTTCTGACAATTATTGGCGAAGATACATCCGTTTGAATTTGGAAACAGAAACTTAAAACGTCAATTTCTCGAAATGACTTCGAGACTACATATTTTCAGCTTTTGATGCAGAATCAAAATATATAAAAAAGGGCTTCATAATGTTGAAAGAAATTCTAACTTCTGACAATTATTGGCGAAGATACATCCGTTTGAATTTGGAAACAGAAACTTAAAACGTCAATTTCTCGAAATGACTTCGAGACTACATATTTTCAGCTTTTGATGCAGAATCAAAATATATAAAAAGGGCTTCATAATGTTGAAAGAAATTCTAACTTCTGACAATTATTGGCGAAGATACATCCGTTTGAATTTGGAAACAGAAACTTAAAACGTCAATTTCTCGAAATGACTTCGAGACTACATATTTTCAGCTTTTGATGCAGAATCAAAATATATAAAAAGGGCTTCATAATGTTGAAAGAAATTCTAACTTCTGACAATTATTGGCGAAGATACATCCGTTTGAATTTGGAAACAGAAACTTAAAACGTCAATTTCTCGAAATGACTTCGAGACTACATATTTTCAGCTTTTGATGCAGAATCAAAATATATAAAAAAGGGCTTCATAATGTTGAAAGAAATTCTAACTTCTGACAATTATTGGCGAAGATACATCCGTTTGAATTTGGAAACAGAAACTTAAAACGTCAATTTCTCGAAATGACTTCGAGACTACATATTTTCAGCTTTTGATGCAGAATCAAAATATATAAAAAGGGCTTCATAATGTTGAAAGAAATTCTAACTTCTGGACAATTATTGGCGAAGATACATCCGTTTGAATTTGGAAACAGAAACTTAAAACGTCAATTTCTCGAAATGACTTCGAGACTACATATTTTCAGCTTTTGATGCAGAGTCAAAATATATAAAAAGGGCTTCATAATGTTGAAAGAAATTCTAACTTCTGACAATTATTGGCGAAGATACATCCGTTTGAATTTGGAAACAGAAACTTAAAACGTCAATTTCTCGAAATGACTTCGAGACTACATATTTTCAGCTTTTGATGCAGAGTCAAAATATATAAAAAGGGCTTCATAATGTTGAAAGAAATTCTAACTTCTGACAATTATTGGCGAAGATACATCCGTTTGAATTTGGAAACAGAAACTTAAAACGTCAATTTCTCGAAATGACTTCGAGACTACATATTTTCAGCTTTTGATGCAGAGTCAAAATATATAAAAAGGGCTTCATAATGTTGAAAGAAATTCTAACTTCTGACAATTATTGGCGAAGATACATCCGTTTGAATTTGGAAACAGAAACTTAAAACGTCAATTTCTCGAAATGACTTCGAGACTACATATTTTCAGCTTTTGATGCAGAATCAAAATATATAAAAAGGGCTTCATAATGTTGAAAGAAATTCTAACTTCTGACAATTATTGGCGAAGATACATCCGTTTGAATTTGGAAACAGAAACTTAAAACGTCAATTTCTCGAAATGACTTCGAGACTACATATTTTCAGCTTTTGATGCAGAATCAAAATATATAAAAAGGGCTTCATAATGTTGAAAGAAATTCTAACTTCTGACAATTATTGGCGAAGATACATCCGTTTGAATTTGGAAACAGAAACTTAAAACGTCAATTTCTCGAAATGACTTCGAGACTACATATTTTCAGCTTTTGATGCAGAGTCAAAATATATAAAAAGGGCTTCATAATGTTGAAAGAAATTCTAACTTCTGACAATTATTGGCGAAGATACATCCGTTTGAATTTGGAAACAGAAACTTAAAACGTCAATTTCTCGAAATGACTTCGAGACTACATATTTTCAGCTTTTGATGCAGAGTCAAAATATATAAAAAGGGCTTCATAATGTTGAAAGAAATTCTAACTTCTGACAATTATTGGCGAAGATACATCCGTTTGAATTTGGAAACAGAAACTTAAAACGTCAATTTCTCGAAATGACTTCGAGACTACATATTTTCAGCTTTTGATGCAGAATCAAAATATATAAAAAGGGCTTCATAATGTTGAAAGAAATTCTAACTTCTGACAATTATTGGCGAAGATACATCCGTTTGAATTTGGAAACAAAAACTTAAAACGTCAATTTCTCGAAATGACTTCGAGACTACATATTTTCAGCTTTTGATGCAGAGTCAAAATATATAAAAAGGGCTTCATAATGTTGAAAGAAATTCTAACTTCTGACAATTATTGGCGAAGATACATCCGTTTGAATTTGGAAACAGAAACTTAAAACGTCAATTTCTCGAAATGACTTCGAGACTACATATTTTCAGCTTTTGATGCAGAATCAAAATATATAAAAAGGGCTTCATAATGTTGAAAGAAATTCTAACTTCTGACAATTATTGGCGAAGATACATCCGTTTGAATTTGGAAACAGAAACTTAAAACGTCAATTTCTCGAAATGACTTCGAGACTACATATTTTCAGCTTTTGATGCAGAATCAAAATATATAAAAAGGGCTTCATAATGTTGAAAGAAATTCTAACTTTTGACAATTATTGGCGAAGATACATCCGTTTGAATTTGGAAACAGAAACTTAAAACGTCAATTTCTCGAAATGACTTCGAGACTACATATTTTCAGCTTTTGATGCAGAATCAAAATATATAAAAAGGGCTTCATAATGTTGAAAGAAATTCTAACTTCTGACAATTATTGGCGAAGATACATCCGTTTGAATTTGGAAACAGAAACTTAAAACGTCAATTTCTCGAAATGACTTCGAGACTACATATTTTTAGGTTTTGATGCAGAGTCAAAATATATAAAAAGGGCTTCATAATGTTGAAAGAAATTCTAACTTCTGACAATTATTGGCGAAGATACATCCGTTTGAATTTGGAAACAGAAACTTAAAACGTCAATTTCTCGAAATGACTTCGAGACTACATATTTTCAGCTTTTGATGCAGAGTCAAAATATATAAAAAGGGCTTCATAATGTTGAAAGAAATTCTAACTTCTGACAATTATTGGCGAAGATACATCCGTTTGAGTTTGGAAACAGAAACTTAAAACGTCAATTTCTCGAAATGACTTCGAGACTACATATTTTCAGCTTTTGATGCAGAGTCAAAATATATAAAAAGGGCTTCATAATGTTGAAAGAAATTCTAACTTCTGACAATTATTGGCGAAGATACATCCGTTTGAATTTGGAAACAGAAACTTAAAACGTCAATTTCTCGAATTGACTTCGAGACTACATATTTCCAGCTTTTGATGCAGAATCAAAATATATAAAAAGGGCTTCATAATGTTGAAAGAAATTCTAACTTTTGACAATTATTGGCGAAGATACATCCGTTTGAATTTGGAAACAGAAACTTAAAACGTCAATTTCTCGAAATGACTTCGAGACTACATATTTTCAGCTTTTGATGCAGAATCAAAATATATAAAAAGGGCTTCATAATGTTGAAAGAAATTCTAACTTCTGACAATTATTGGCGAAGATACATCCGTTTGAATTTGGAAACAGAAACTTAAAACGTCAATTTCTCGAAATGACTTGCAGACTACTTATTTTCAGCTTTTGATGCAGAATCAAAATATATAAAAAGGGCTTCATAATGTTGAAAGAAATTCTAACTTCTGACAATTATTGGCGAAGATACATCCGTTTGAATTTGGAAACAGAAACTTCAAACGTCAATTTCTCGAAATGACTTCGAGACTACATATTTCCAGCTTTGATGCAGAATCAAAATATATAAAAAGGGCTTCATAATGTTGAAAGAAATTCTAACTTTTGACAATTATTGGCGAAGATACATCCGTTTGAATTTGGAAACAGAAACTTAAAACGTCAATTTCCGAAATGACTTCGAGACTACATATTTTCAGCTTTTGATGCAGAGTCAAAATATATAAAAAGGCTTCATAATGTTGAAAGAAATTCTAACTTCTGACAATTATTGGCGAAGATACATCCGTTTGAATTTGGAAACAGAAACTTAAAACGTCAATTTCTCGAAATGACTTCGAGACTACATATTTTTAGGTTTTGATGCAGAGTCAAAATATATAAAAAGGGCTTCATAATGTTGAAAGAAATTCTAACTTCTGACAATTATTGGCGAAGATACATCCGTTTGAATTTGGAAACAGAAACTTAAAACGTCAATTTCTCGAATTGACTTCAAGACTACATATTTTCAGCTTTTGATGCAGGGTCAAAATATATAAAAAGGGCTTCATAATGTTGAAAGAAATTCTAACTTCTGACAATTATTGGCGAAGATACATCCGTTTGAATTTGGAAACAGAAACTTAAAACGTCAATTTCTCGAAATGACTTCGAGACTACATATTTCCAGCTTTTGATGCAATATCAAAATATATAAAAAGGGCTTCATAATGTTGAAAGAAATTCTAACTTTTGACAATTTATTGGCAAAGATACATCCGTTTGAATTTGGAAACAGAAACTTAAAACGTCAATTTCTCGAAATGACTTCGAGACTACATATTTTCAGCTTTTGATGCAGAATCAAAATATATAAAAAGGGCTTCATAATGTTGAAAGAAATTCTAACTTCCGACAATTATTGGCGAAGATACATCCGTTTGAATTTGGAAACAGAAACTTAAAACGTCAATTTCTCGAAATGACTTCGAAACTACATATTTTCAGCTTTTGATGCAGAATCAAAATATATAAAAAGGGGTTCATAATGTTGAAAGAAATTCTAACTTCTGACAATTATTGGCGAAGATACATCCGTTTGAATTTGGAAACAGAAACTTAAAACGTCAATTTCTCGAAATGACTTCGAGACTACATATTTTCAGCTTTTGATGCAGAATCAAAATATATAAAAATGGCTTCGTAATGTTGAAAGAAATTCTAACTTCTGACAATTATTGGCGAAGATACTTCCGTTTGAGTTTGGAAACAGAAACTTAAAACGTCAATTTCTCGAATTGACTTCAAGACTACATATTTTCAGCTTTTGATGCAGAATCAAAATATATAAAAAGGGGTTCATAATGTTGAAAGAAATTCTAACTTCTGACAATTATTGGCGAAGATACATCCGTTTGAATTTGGAAACAGAAACTTAAAACGTCAATTTCTCGAAATGACTTCGAGACTACATATTTTCAGCTTTTGATGCAGAATCAAAATATATAAAAAGGGCTTCATAATGTTGAAAGAAATTCTAACTTCTGACAATTATTGGCGAAGATACATCCGTTTGAATTTGGAAACAGAAACTTAAAACGTCAATTTCTCGAAATGACTTCGAGACTACATATTTTCAGCTTTTGATGCAGAATCAAAATATATAAAAAGGGCTTCATAATGTTGAAAGAAATTCTAACTTCTGACAATTATTGGCGAAGATACATCCGTTTGAATTTGGAAACAGAAACTTAAAACGTCAATTTCTCGAATTGACTTCAAGACTACATATTTTTAGCTTTTGATGCAGAGTCAAAATATATAAAAAGGGCTTCATAATGTTGAAAGAAATTCTAACTTCTGACAATTATTGGCAAAGATACATCCGTTTGAATTTGGAAACAAAAACTTAAAACGTCAATTTCTCGAAATGACTTCGAGACTACATATTTTCAGCTTTTAATGCAGAATCAAAATATATAAAAAGGGCTTCATAATGTTGAAAGAAATTCTAACTTCTGACAATTATTGGCGAAGATACATCCGTTTGAATTTGGAAACAGAAACTTAAAACGTCAATTTCTCGAAATGACTTCGAGACTACATATTTTCAGCTTTTGATGCAGAATCAAAATATATAAAAAGGGCTTCATAATGTTGAAAGAAATTCTAACTTCTGACAATTATTGGCGAAGATACATCCGTTTGAATTTGGAAACAGAAACTTAAAACGTCAATTTCTCGAAATGACTTCGAGACTACATATTTTCAGCTTTTGATGCAGAATCAAAATATATAAAAAGGGGTTCATAATGTTGAAAGAAATTCTAACTTCTGACAATTATTGGCGAAGATACATCCGTTTGAATTTGGAAACAGAAACTTAAAACGTCAATTTCTCGAAATGACTTCGAGACTACATATTTTCAGCTTTTGATGCAGAATCAAAATATATAAAAAGGGGTTCATAATGTTGAAAGAAATTCTAACTTCTGACAATTATTGGCGAAGATACATCCGTTTGAATTTGGAAACAGAAACTTAAAACGTCAATTTCTCGAAATGACTTCGAGACTACATATTTTCAGCTTTTGATGCAGAATCAAAATATATAAAAAGGGCTTCATAATGTTGAAAGAAATTCTAACTTCTGACAATTATTGGCGAAGATACATCCGTTTGAATTTGGAAACAGAAACTTAAAACGTCAATTTCTCGAAATGACTTCGAGACTACATATTTTCAGCTTTTGATGCAGAATCAAAATATATAAAAACGGCTTCATAATGTTGAAAGAAATTCTAACTTCTGACAATTATTGGCGAAGATACATCCGTTTGAATTTGGAAACAGAAACTTAAAACGTCAATTTCTCGAATTGACTTCAAGACTACATATTTTCAGCTTTTGATGCAGAGTCAAAATATATAAAAAGGGCTTCATAATGTTGAAAGAAATTCTAACTTCTGACAATTATTGGCGAAGATACATCCGTTTGAATTTGGAAACAGAAACTTAAAACGTCAATTTCTCGAAATGACTTCAAGACTACATATTTTCAGCTTTTGATGCAGAGTCAAAATATATAAAAAGGGCTTCATAATGTTGAAAGAAATTCTAACTTCTGACAATTATTGGCGAAGATACATCCGTTTGAATTTGGAAACAGAAACTTAAAACGTCAATTTCTCGAAATGACTTCGAGACTACATATTTTCAGCTTTTGATGCAGAATCAAAATATATAAAAAGGGCTTCATAATGTTGAAAGAAATTCTAACTTCTGACAATTATTGGCGAAGATACATCCGTTTGAATTTGGAAACAGAAACTTAAAACCAACAAAATAAGGCTCAATTTCTCGAAATGACTTCGAGACTACATATTTTCAGCTTTTGATGCAGAGTCAAAATATATAAAAAGGGCTTCATAATGTTGAAAGAAATTCTAACTTCTGACAATTATTGGCGACGATACATCCGTTTGAGTTTGGAAACAGAAACATAAAACGTAAATTTCTCGAAATGACTTCGAGACTACATATTTTCAGCTTTTGATGCAGAGTCAAAATATATAAAAAGGGCTTCATAATGTTGAAAGAAATTCTAACTTCTGACAATTATTGGCGAAGATACATCCGTTTGAATTTGGAAACAGAAACTTCAAACGTCAATTTCTCGAAATGACTTCGAGACTACATATTTTCAGCTTTGATGCAGAATCAAAATATATAAAAAGGGCTTCATAATGTTGAAAGAAATTCTAACTTTTGACAATTATTGGCAAAGATACATCCGTTTGAATTTGGAAACAAAAACTTAAAACGTCAATTTCTCGAGATGACTTCGAGACTACATATTTTCAGCTTTTAATGCAGAATCAAAATATATAAAAAGGGCTTCATAATGTTGAAAGAAATTCTAACTTCTGACAATTATTGGCGAAGATACATCCGTTTGAATTTGGAAACAGAAACTTAAAACGTCAATTTCTCGAAATGACTTGCAGACTACATATTTTCAGCTTTTGATGCAGAATCAAAATATATAAAAAGGGCTTCATAATGTTGAAAGAAATTCTAACTTCTGACAATTATTGGCGAAGATACATCCGTTTGAATTTGGAAACAGAAACTTCAAACGTCAATTTCTCGAAATGACTTCGAGACTACATATTTCTAGCTTTGATGCAGAATCAAAATATATAAAAAGGGCTTCATAATGTTGAAAGAAATTCTAACTTCTGACAATTATTGGCGAAGATACATCCGTTTGAATTTGGAAACAGAAACTTAAAACGTCAATTTCTCGAAATGACTTGCAGACTACTTATTTTCAGCTTTTGATGCAGAATCAAAATATATAAAAAGGGCTTCATAATGTTGAAAGAAATTCTAACTTCTGACAATTATTGGCGAAGATACATCCGTTTGAATTTGGAAACAGAAACTTAAAACGTCAATTTCTCGAAATGACTTCGAGACTACATATTTTCAGCTTTGATGCAGAATCAAAATATATAAAAAGGGCTTCATAATGTTGAAAGAAATTCTAACTTCTGACAATTATTGGCGAAGATACATCCGTTTGAATTTGGAAACAGAAACTTAAAACATCAATTTCTCGGAATGACTTCGAGACTACATATTTTCAGCTTTTGATGCAGAATCAAAATATATAAAAAGGGCTTCATAATGTTGAAAGAAATTCTAACTTCTGACAATTATTGGCGAAGATACATCCGTTTGAATTTGGAAACAGAAACTTAAAACGTCAATTTCTCGAAATGACTTCGAGACTACATATTTTCAGCTTTTGATGCAGAATCAAGATATATAAAAAGGGCTTCATAATGTTGAAAGAAATTCTAACTTCTGACAATTATTGGCGAAGATACATCCGTTTGAGTTTGGAAACAGAAACTTAAAACGTCAATTTCTCGAATTGACTTCAAGACTACATATTTTCAGCTTTTGATGCAGAATCAAAATATATAAAAAGGGCTTCATAATGTTGAAAGAAATTCTAACTTCTGACAATTATTGGCGAAGATACATCCTTTTGAATTTGGAAACAGAAACTTAAAACGTCAATTTCTCGAAATGACTTCGAGACTACATATTTTCAGCTTTTGATGCAGAATCAAAATATATAAAACGGGCTTCATAATGTTGAAAGAAATTCTAACTTCTGACAATTATTGGCGAAGATACATCCGTTTGAATTTGGAAACAGAAACTTAAAACGTCAATTTCTCGAATTGACTTCAAGACTACATATTTTCAGCTTTTGATGCAGAGTCAAAATATATAAAAAGGGCTTCATAATGTTGAAAGAAATTCTAACTTCTGACAATTATTGGCGAAGATACATCCGTTTGAATTTGGAAACAGAAACTTAAAACGTCAATTTCTCGAAATGACTTCGAGACTACATATTTTCAGCTTTTGATGCAGAATCAAAATATATAAAAAGGGCTTCATAATGTTGAAAGAAATTCTAACTTCTGACAATTATTGGCGAAGATACATCCGTTTGAATTTGGAAACAGAAACTTAAAACGTCAATTTCTCGAAATGACTTCGAGACTACATATTTTCAGCTTTTGATGCAGAATCAAAATATATAAAAAGGGCTTCATAATGTTGAAAGAAATTCTAACTTCTGACAATTATTGGCGAATTTGAATTTGAATTTGGAAACAGAAACTTAAAACGCCAATTTCTCGAAATGACTTCGAGACTACATATTTTCAGCTTTTGATGCAGAGTCAAAATATATAAAAAGGGCTTCATAATGTTGAAAGAAATTCTAACTTCTGACAATTATTGGCGACGATACATCCGATTGAGTTTGGAAACAGAAACATAAAACGTAAATTTCTCGAAATGACTTCGAGACTACATATTTTCAGCTTTTGATGCAGAATCAAAATATATAAAAACGGCTTCATAATGTTGAAAGAAATTCTAACTTCTGACAATTATTGGCGAAGATACATCCGTTTGAATTTGGAAACAGAAACTTAAAACGTCAATTTCTCGAAATGACTTCGAGACTACATATTTTCAGCTTTTAATGCAGAATCAAAATATATAAAAAGGGCTTCATAATGTTGAAAGAAATTCTAACTTCTGACAATTATTGGCGAAGATACATCCGTTTGAATTTGGAAACAGAAACTTAAAACGTCAATTTCTCGAAATGACTTCGAGACTACATATTTTCAGCTTTTGATGCAGAGTCAAAATATATAAAAAGGGCTTCATAATGTTGAAAGAAATTCTAACTTCTGACAATTATTGGCGAAGATACTCGTACATCCGTTTGAATTTGGAAACAGAAACTTAAAACGTCAATTTCTCGAAATGACTTCGAGACTACATATTTTCAGCTTTTGATGCAGAGTCAAAATATATAAAAAGGGCTTCATAATGTTGAAAGAAATTCTAACTTCTGACAATTATTGGCGACGATACATCCGATTGAGTTTGGAAACAGAAACATAAAACGTAAATTTCTCGAAATGACTTCGAGACTACATATTTTCAGCTTTTGATGCAGAGTCAAAATATATAAGAACGGCTTCATAATGTTGAAAGAAATTCTAACTTCTGACAATTATTGGCGAAGATACATCCGTTTGAATTTGGAAACAGAAACTTAAAACGTCAATTTCTCGAAATGACTTCGAGACTACATATTTTCAGCTTTTGATGCAGAATCAAAATATATAAAAAGGGCTTCATAATGTTGAAAGAAATTCTAACTTCTGACAATTATTGGCGAAGATACATCCGTTTGAATTTGGAAACAGAAACTTAAAACGTCAATTTCTCGAAATGACTTCGAGACTACATATTTTCAGCTTTTGATGCAGAGTCAAAATATATAAAAAGGGCTTCATAATGTTGAAAGAAATTCTAACTTCTGACAATTATTGGCGAAGATACATCCGTTTGAATTTGGGAACAGAAACTTAAAACGTTCATTTCTCGAATTGACTTCAAGACTACATATTTTCAGCTTTTGATGCAGAGTCAAAATATATAAAAAGGGCTTCATAATGTTGAAAGAAATTCTAACTTCTGACAATTATTGGCGAAGATACATCCGTTTGAATTTGGAAACAGAAACTTAAAACGTCAATTTCTCGAAATGACTTCTAGACTACATATTTTCAGCTTTTGATGCAGAATCAAAATATATAAAAACGGCTTCATAATGTTGAAAGAAATTCTAACTTCTGACAATTATTGGCGAAGATACATCCGTTTGAATTTGGAAACAGAAACTTAAAACGTCAATTTCTCGAATTGACTTCAAGACTACATATTTTTAGCTTTTGATGCAGAGTCAAAATATATAAAAAGGGCTTCATAATGTTGAAAGAAATTCTAACTTCTGACAATTATTGGCGAAGATACATCCGTTTGAATTTGGAAACAGAAACTTAAAACGTCAATTTCTCGAATTGACTTCAAGACTACATATTTTCAGCTTTTGATGCAGAGTCAAAATATATAAAAAGGGCTTCATAATGTTGAAAGAAATTCTAACTTCTGACATTTATTGGCGAAGATACATCCGTTTGAATTTGGAAACAGAAACTTAAAACGTCAATTTCTCGAAATGACTTCGAGACTACATATTTTCAGCTTTTAATGCAGAATCAAAATATATAAAAAGGGCTTCATAATGTTGAAAGAAATTCTAACTTCTGACAATTATTGGCGAAGATACATCCGTTTGAATTTGGAAACAGAAACTTAAAACGTCAATTTCTCGAAATGACTTCGAGACTACATATTTTCAGCTTTTGATGCAGAATCAAAATATATAAAAAGGGCTTCATAATGTTGAAAGAAATTCTAACTTCTGACAATTATTGGCGAATTTGAATTTGAATTTGGAAACAGAAACTTAAAACGCCAATTTCTCGAAATGACTTCGAGACTACATATTTTCAGCTTTTGATGCAGAGTCAAAATATATAAAAAGGGCTTCATAATGTTGAAAGAAATTCTAACTTCTGACAATTATTGGCGACGATACATCCGTTTGAATTTGGAAACAGAAACTTAAAACGTCAATTTCTCGAAATGACTTGCAGACTACTTATTTTCAGCTTTTGATGCAGAATCAAAATATATAAAAAGGGCTTCATAATGTTGAAAGAAATTCTAACTTCTGACAATTATTGGCGAAGATACATCCGTTTGAATTTGGAAACAGAAACTTCAAACGTCAATTTCTCGAAATGACTTCGAGACTACATGTTTCTAGCTTTGATGCAGAATCAAAATATATAAAAACGGCTTCATAATGTTGAAAGAAATTCTAACTTCTGACAATTATTGGCGAAGATACATCCGTTTGAATTTGGAAACAGAAACTTAAAACGTCAATTTCTCGAATTGACTTCGAGACTACATATTTTCATCTTTCGATGCACAGTCAAAATATATAAAAAGGGCTTCATAATGTTGAAAGAAATTCTAACTTCTGACAATTATTGGCGAAGATACATCCGTTTGAATTTGGAAACAGAAACTTAAAACGTCAATTTCTCGAAATGACTTCGAGACTACATATTTTCAGCTGTTGATGCAGAGTCAAAATATATAAAAAGGGCTTCATAATGTTGAAAGAAATTCTAACTTCTGACAATTATTGGCGAAGATACATCCGTTTGAGTTTGGAAACAGAAACTTAAAACGTCAATTTATCGAATTGACTTCAAGACTACATATTTTCAGCTTTTGATGCAGAATCAAAATATATAAAAAGGGCTTCATAATGTTGAAAGAAATTCTAACTTCTGACAATTATTGGCGAAGATACATCCTTTTGAATTTGGAAACAGAAACTTAAAACGTCAATTTCTCGAAATGACTTCGAGACTACATATTTTCAGCTTTTGATGCAGAATCGAAATATATAAAAAGGGCTTCATAATGTTGAAAGAAATTCTAACTTCTGACAATAACTGGCGAAGATACATCCGTTTGAATTTGGAAACAGAAACTGAAAACGTCAATTTCTCGAATTGACTTCAAGACTACATATTTTCAGCTTTTGATGCAGAGTCAAAATATATAAAAAGAGCTTCATAATGTTGAAAGAAATTCTAACTTCTGACAATTATTGGCGAAGATACATCCGTTTGAATTTGGAAACAGAAACTTAAAACGTCAATTTCTCGAAATGACTTCGAGACTACATATTTTCAGCTTTTGATGCAGAATCAAAATATATAAAAAGGGCTTCATAATGTTGAAAGAAATTCTAACTTCTGACAATTATTGGCGAAGATACATCCGTTTGAATTTGGAAACAGAAACTTAAAACGTCAATTTCTCGAAATGACTTCGAGACTACATATTTTCAGCTTTTGATGCATAGTCAAAATATATAAAAAGGGCTTCATAATGTTGAAAGAAATTCTAACTTCTGACAATTATTGGCGAAGATACATCCGTTTGAATTTGGAAACAGAAACTTAAAACGTCAAGTTCTTGAAATGACTTCGAGACTACATATTTTCAGCTTTTGATGCAGAGTCAAAATATATAAAAAAGGGCTTCATAATGTTGAAAGAAATTCTAACTTTCTGACAATTATTGGCGAAGATACATCCGATTGAGTTTGGAAACAGAAACATAAAACGTAAATTTCTCGAAATGACTTCGAGACTACATATTTTCAGCTTTTGATGCAGAGTCAAAATATATAAAAACGGCTTCATAATGTTGAAAGAAATTCTAACTTCTGACAATTATTGGCGAAGATACATCCGTTTGAATTTGGGAAAAGAAACTTAAACCGCCAATATCTCGAAATGACTTCGAGACTACATATTTTCAGCTTTTAATGCAGAATCAAAATATATAAAAAGGGGTTCATAATGTTGAAAGAAATTCTAACTTCTGACAATTATTGGCGAAGATACATCCGTTTGAATTTGGAAACAGAAACTTAAAGCGTCAATTTTTCGAAATGACTTCGAGACTACATATTTTCAGCTTTTGATGCAGAATCAAAATATATAAAAAAGGGCTTCATAATGTTGAAAGAAATTCTAACTTCTGACAATTATTGGCGAAGATACTCGTACATCCGTTTGAATTTGGAAACAGAAACTTAAAACGCCAATTTCTCGAAATGACTTCGAGACTACATATTTTCAGCTTTTGATGCAGAGTCAAAATATATAAAAAGGGCTTCATAATGTTGAAAGAAATTCTAACTTCTGACAATTATTGGCGACGATACATCCGATTGAGTTTGGAAACAGAAACATAAAACGTAAATTTCTCGAAATGACTTCGAGACTACATATTTTCAGCTTTTGATGCAGAGTCAAAATATATAAGAACGGCTTCATAATGTTGAAAGAAATTCTAACTTCTGACAATTATTGGCGAAGATACATCCGTTTGAATTTGGAAACAGAAACTTAAAACGTCAATTTCTCGAAATGACTTCGAGACTACATATTTTCAGCTTTTGATGCAGAATCAAAATATATAAAAAGGGCTTCATAATGTTGAAAGAAATTCTTACTTCTGACAATTATTGGCGAAGATACATCCGTTTGAATTTGGAAACAGAAACTTAAAACGTCAATTTCTCGAAATGACTTCGAGACTACATATTTTCAGCTTTTGATGCAGAGTCAAAATATATAAAAAGGGGTTCATAATGTTGAAAGAAATTCTAACTTCTGACAATTATTGGCGAAGATACATCCGTTTGAATATGGAAACAGAAACTTAAAACGTCAATTTCTCGAAATGACTTCGAGACTACATATTTTCAGCTTTTGATGCAGAATCAAAATATATAAAAAGGGCTTCATAATGTTGAAAGAAATTCTAACTTCTGACAATTATTGGCGAAGATACATCTGTTTGAATTTGGAAACAGAAACTTAAAACGTCAATTTCTCGAAATGACTTCGAAACTACATATTTTCAGCTTTTAATGCAGAATCAAAATATATAAAAAGGGCTTCATAATGTTGCAAGAAATTCTAACTTCTGACAATTATTGGCGAAGATACATCCGTTTGAATTTGGAAACAGAAACTTAAAACGTCAATTTCTCGAAATGACTTCGAGACTACATATTTTCAGCTTTTGATGCAGAGTCAAAATATATAAAAAGGGCTTCATAATGTTGAAAGAAATTCTAACTTCTGACAATTATTGGCGAAGATACATCCGTTTGAATTTGGAAACAGAAACTTAATACATCAATTTCTCGAAATGACTTCGAGACTACATATTTTCAGCTTTTAATGCAGAATCAAAATATATAAAAAGGGCTTCATAATGTTGAAAGAAATTCTAACTTCTGACAATTATTGGCGAAGATACATCCGTTTGAATTTGGAAACAGAAACTTAAAACGTCAATTTCTCGAAATGACTTCGAGACTACATATTTTCAGCTTTTGATGCAGAATCAAAATATATAAAAAGGGCTTCATAATGTTGAAAGAAATTCTAACTTCTGACAATTATTGGCGAATTTGAATTTGAATTTGGAAACAGAAACTTAAAACGCCAATTTCTCGAAATGACTTCGAGACTACATATTTTCAGCTTTTGATGCAGAGTCAAAATATATAAAAAGGGCTTCATAATGTTGAAAGAAATTCTAACTTCTGACAATTATTGGCGACGATACATCCGATTGAGTTTGGAAACAGAAACATAAAACGTAAATTTCTCGAAATGACTTCGAGACTACATATTTTCAGCTTTTGATGCAGAGTCAAAATATATAAAAACGGCTTCATAATGTTGAAAGAAATTCTAACTTCTGACAATTATTGGCGAAGATACATCCGTTTGAATTTGGAAACAGAAACTTAAAACGTCAATTTCTCGAAATGTTTTCTAGACTACATATTTTCAGCTTTTGATGCAGAATCAAAATATATAAAAAGGGCTTCATAATGTTGAAAGAAATGCTAACTTCTGGCAATTATTGGCGAAGATACATCCGTTTGAATTTGGAAACAGAAACTTAAAACGCTCAATTTCTCGAAATGACTTCGAGACTACATATTTTCAGCTTTTGATGCAGAGTCAAAATATATAAAAAGGGCTTCATAATGTTGAAAGAAATTCTAACTTCTGACAATTATTGGCGAAGATACATCCGTTTGAATTTGGGAACAGAAACTTAAAACGTTAATTTCTCGAATTGACTTCGAGACTACATATTTTCAGCTTTTGATGCAGAGTCAAAATATATAAAAAGGGCTTCATAATGTTGAAAGAAATTCTAACTTCTGACAATTATTGGCGAAGATACATCCGTTTGAATTTGGAAACAGAAACTTAAAACGTCAATTTCCCGAAATGACTTCGAGACTACATATTTTCAGCTTTTGATGCAGAATCAAAATATATAAAAACGGCTTCATAATGTTGAAAGAAATTCTAACTTCTGACAATTATTGGCGAAGATACATCCGTTTGAATTTGGAAACAGAAACTTAAAACGTCAATTTCTCGAATTGACTTCGAGACTACATATTTTTAGCTTTTGATGCAGAGTCAAAATATATAAAAAGGGCTTCATAATGTTGAAAGAAATTCTAACTTCTGACAATTATTGGCGAAGATACATCCGTTTGAATTTGGAAACAGAAACTTAAAACGTCAATTTCTCGAATTGACTTCAAGACTACATATTTTCAGCTTTTGATGCAGAGTCAAAATATATAAAAAGGGCTTCATAATGTTGAAAGAAATTCTAACTTCTGACAATTATTGGCGAAGATACATCCGTTTGAATTTGGAAACACAAACTTAAAACGTCAATTTCTCGAAATGACTTCGAGACTACATATTTCCAGCTTTGATGCAGAATCAAAATATATAAAAAAGGGCTTCATAATGTTGAAAGAAATTCTAACTTCTGACAATTATTGGCGAAGATACATCCGTTTGAATTTGGAAACAGAAACTTAAAACGTCAATTTCTCGAAATGACCTCCAGACTACATATTTTCAGTTTTTGATGCAGAGTCAAAATATATAAAAAGGGCTTCATAATGTTGAAAGAAATTCTAACTTCTGACAATTATTGGCGAAGATACATCCGTTTGAATTTGGAAACAGAAACTTAAAACGTCAATTTCTCGAAATGACTTCGAGACTACATATTTTCAGCTTTTGATGCAGAGTCAAAATATATAAAAAAGGGCTTCATAATGTTGAAAGAAATTCTAACTTCTGACAATTATTGGCGAAGATACATCCGTTTGAATTTGGAAACAGAAACTTCAAACGTCAATTTCTCGAAATGACTTCGAGACTACATATTTTCAGCTTTTGATGAAGAGTCAAAATATATAAAAAGGGCTTCATAATGTTGAAAGAAATTCTAACTTCTGACAATTATTGGCGAAGATACATCCGTTTGAATTTGGAAACAGAAACTTAAAACGTCAATTTCTCAAAATGACTTCGAGACTACATATTTTCAGCTTTTGATGCAGAATCAAAATATATAAAAAGGGCTTCATAATGTTGAAAGAAATTCTAACTTCTGACAATTATTGGCGAAGATACATCCGTTTGAATTTGGAAACAGAAACTTAAAACGTCAATTTCTCGAAATGACTTCGAGACTACATATTTTCAGCTTTTGATGCAGAGTCAAAATATATAAAAAGGGCTTCATAATGTTGAAAGAAATTCTAACTTCTGACAATTATTGGCGAAGATACATCCGTTTGAATTTGGGAACAGAAACTTAAAACGTTAATTTCTCGAATTGACTTCGAGACTACATATTTTCAGCTTTTGATGCAGAATCAAAATATATAAAAAGGGCTTCATAATGTTGAAAGAAATTCTAACTTCTGACAATTATTGGCGAAGATACATCCGTTTGAATTTGGAAACAGAAACTTAAAACGTCAATTTCTCGAATTGACTTCAAGACTACATATTTTCAGCTTTTGATGCAGAGTCAAAATATATAAAAACGGCTTCATAATGTTGAAAGAAATTCTAACTTCTGACAATTATTGGCGAAGATACATCCGTTTGAATTTGGAAACAGAAACTTAAAACGTCAATTTCTCGAAATGACTTCGAGACTACATATTTTCAGCTTTTGATGCAGAGTCAAAATATATAAAAAGGGCTTCATAATGTTGAAAGAAATTCTAACTTCTGACAATTATTGGCGAAGATACATCCGTTTGAATTTGGAAACAGAAACTTAAAACGTCAATTTCTCGAAATGACTTCGAAACTACATATTTTCAGCTTTTGATGCAGAGTCAAAATATATAAAAAGGGCTTCATAATGTTGAAAGAAATTCTAACTTCTGACAATTATTGGCGAAGATACATCCGTTTGAATTTGGAAACAGAAACTTAAAACGTCAATTTCTCGAATTGACTTCAAGACTACATATTTTTAGCTTTTGATGCAGAATCAAAATATATAAAAAGGGCTTCATAATGTTGAAAGAAATTCTAACTTCTGACAATTATTGGCGAAGATACAACCGTTTGAATTTGGAAACAGAAACGTAAAACGTCAATTTCTCGAATTGACTTCAAGACTACATATTTTCAGCTTTTGATGCAGAATCAAAATATATAAAAAGGGCTTCATAATGTTGAAAGAAATTCTAACTTCTGACAATTATTGGCGAAGATACATCCGTTTGAATTTGGAAACAGAAACTTAAAACGTCAATTTCTCGAAATGACTTCGAGACTACATATTTTCAGCTTTTGATGCAGAGTCAAATATATAAAAAGGGCTTCATAATGTTGAAAGAAATTCTAACTTCTGACATTATTGGGCGAAGATACATCCGTTTGAATTTGGAAACAGAAAACTTAAAACGTCAATTTCTCGAAAATGACTTCGAGACTACATATTTTTCAGCTTTTGATGCAGAATCAAAAAATATCAAAAGGGCTTCATAATGTTGAAAGAAATTCTGACTTTGGACAATTATTGGCGAAGATACATCCGTTTGAATTTGGAAACAGAAACTTAAAACGTCAATTTCTCGAATTGACTTCAAGACTACATATTTTTTAGCTTTTGATGCAGAGTCAAAATATATAAAAAGGGCTTCATAATGTTGAAAGAAATTCTAACTTCTGACAATTATTGGCGAAGATACATCCGTTTGAATTTGGAAACAGAAACTTAAAACGTCAATTTCTCGAAATGACTTCGAGACTACATATTTTCAGCTTTTGATGCAGAGTCAAAATATATAAAAAGGGCTTCATAATGTTGAAAGAAATTCTAACTTCTGACAATTATTGGCGAAGATACATCCGTTTGAATTTGGAAACAGAAACTTAAAACGTCAATTTCTCGAAATGACTTCGAGACTACATATTTTCAGCTTTTGATGCAGAATCAAAATATATAAAAAGGGCTTCATAATGTTGAAAGAAATTCTAACTTCTGACAATTATTGGCGAAGATACATCCGTTTGAATTTGGAAACAGAAACTTAAAACGTCAATTTCTCGAAATGACTTCGAGACTACATATTTTCAGCTTTTGATGCACAGAATCAAAATATATAAAAAGGGCTTCATAATGTTGAAAGAAATTCTAACTTCTGACAATTATTGGCGAAGATACATCCGTTTGAATTTGGAAACAGAAACTTAAAACGTCAATTTCTCGAAATGACTTCGAGACTAGATATTTTTAGCTTTTGATGCAGAGTCAAAATATATAAAAAGGGCTTCATAATGTTTGAAGAAATTCTAACTTCTGACAATTATTGGCGAAGATACATCCGTTTGAATTTGGAAACAGAAACTTAAAACGTGAATTTCTCGAAATGACTTCGAGACTACATATTTTCAGCTTTTGATGCAGAATCAAAATATATAAAAAGGGCTTCATAATGTTGAAAGAAATTCTAACTTCTGACAACTATTGGCGAAGATACATCCGTTTGAATTTGGAAACAGAAACTTAAAACGTCAATTTCTCGAAATGACTTCGAGACTACATATTTTCAGCTTTTGATGCATAGTCAAAATATATAAAAAGGGCCTTCATAATGTTGAAAGAAATTCTGACTTCTGACAATTATTGGCGAAGATACATCCGTTTGAATTTGGAAACCGAAACTTAAAACGTCAATTTCTCGAAATGACTTCGAGACTACATATTTTCAGCTTTTGATGCAGAATCAAAATATATAAAAAGGGCTTCATAATGTTGAAAGAAATTCTGACTTTGGACAATTATTGGCGAAGATACATCCGTTTTGAGTTGGGAAACAGAAACTTTAAAACGTCCAATTTCTCGAAAATGACTTCGAGACTACATATTTTCAGCTTTTGATGCAGAATCAAAATATATTAAAAAGGGCTTTATAATGTTGAAAGAAATTCTGACTTCTGACAATTATTGGCGAAGATACATCCGTTTGAATTCGGAAACCGAAACTTAAAACGTCAATTTCTCGAAATGACTTCAAGACTACATATTTTCAGCTTTTGATGCAGAATCAAAATATATAAAAAGGGCTTCATAATGTTGAAAGAAATTCTAACTTCTGACAATTATTGGCGAAGATACATCCGTTTGAATTTGGAAACAGAAACTTAAAACGTCAATTTCTCGAAATGACTTCGAGACTACATATTTTCAGCTTTTGATGCAGAATCAAAATATATAAAAAGGGCTTCATAATGTTGAAAGAAATTCTAACTTCTGACAATTATTGGCGAAGATACATCCGTTTGAATTTGGAAACAGAAACTTAAAACGTCAATTTCTCGAAATGACTTCGAGACTACATATTTTCAGCTTTTGATGCAGAGTCAAAATATATAAAAAGGGCTTCATAATGTTGAAAGAAATTCTAACTTCTGACAATTATTGGCGAAGATACATCCGTTTGAATTTGGAAACAGAAA
This sequence comes from Drosophila grimshawi, assembly GCF_018153295.1. Lineage (NCBI taxonomy): Eukaryota > Metazoa > Arthropoda > Insecta > Diptera > Drosophilidae > Drosophila > Drosophila grimshawi. Next base: position 571 of record NW_025062756.1, on the reverse strand, counting down.
CTTAAAACGTCAATTTCTCGAAATGACTTCTGAGACTACATATTTTCAGCTTTTGATGCAGAATCAAAATATATAAAAAGGGCTTCATAATGTTGAAAGAAATTCTAACTTCTGACAATTATTGGCGAAGATACATCCGTTTGAATTTGGAAACAGAAACTTAAAACGTCAATTTCTCGAAATGACTTCAAGACTACATATTTTCAGCTTTTGATGCAGAGTCAAAATATATAAAAAGGGCTTCATAATGTTGGAAAGAAATTCTAACTTCTGACAATTATTGGCGAAGATACATCCGTTTGAATTTGGAAACAGAAACTTAAAAACGTCAATTTCTCGAAATGACTTCGAGACTACATATTTTCAGCTTTTGATGCAGAATCAAAATATATAAAAAAGGGCTTCATAATGTTGAAAGAAATTCTAACTTCTGACAATTATTGGCGAAGATACATCCGTTTGAATTTGGAAACAGAAACTTAAAACGCCAATTTCTCGAAATGATTTCGAGACTACATATTTTCAACTTTTGATGCAGAATCAAAATATATAAAAAGGGCTTCATAATGTT
>NW_025062755.1:0-44528 GCF_018153295.1 Drosophila grimshawi | reverse complement strand
TTCAAACGGATGTATCTTCGCCAATAATTGTCAGAAGTTAGAATTTCTTTCAACAATATGTAGCCCTTTTTATATATTTTGACTCTGCATCAAAAGCTGAAAATATGGAGTCGCGAAGTCATTTCGAGAAATTGACGTTTTAAGGTTTCGGTTTCCAAATTCAAACAGATGTATCTTCGCCAATAATTGTCAGAAGTTTAGAATTTCTTTCAACATTATGAAGCCCTTTTTATATATTTTGATTCTGCATCAAAAGCTGAAAATATGTGGTCTCGAAGTCATTTCGAGAAATTGACGTTTCTAAGTTTCTGTTTCCAAATTCAAACGGATGCTTATCTTCGTCAATAATTGTCAGAAGTTAGAATTTCTTTCAACATTATGAAGCCCTTTTTAGATATTTTGACTCTGCATCAAAAGCTGAAAATATGTAGTCGCGAAGTCATTTCGAGAAATTGACGTTTTAAGTTTCTGTTTCCAAATTCAAACTGATGTATCTTCGCCAATAATTGTCAGAAGTTAGAATTTCTTTCAACGATATGAAGCACTTTTTATATGTTTTGACTCTGCATCAAAAGCTGAAAAAATGGAGTCGCGAAGTCATTTCGAGAAATTGACGTTTTAAGTTTCTGTTTTTTCCAAATTCAAACGGATGTATCTTCGCCAATAATTGTCAGAAGTTAGAATTTCTTTCAACAATATGAAGCACTTTTACATATATTTGACTCTGCATCAAAAGCTGAAAAAATGGAGTCGCGAAGTCATTTCGAAATTGACGTTTTAAGTTTTGGTTTCCAAATTCAAACGGATGTATCTTCGACAATAATTGTCAGAAGTTAGAATTTCTTTCAACATTATGATGCCCTTTTTATATATTTTGATTCTGCATCAAAAGCTGAAAATATGTAGTCTCGAAGTCATTTCGAGAAATTGACGTTTTTAAGTTTCTGTTTCCAAATTCAAACGGATGTATCTTCGCCAATAATTGTCAGAAGTTAGAATTTCTTTCAACATTAGGAAGCCCTTTTTGCATATTTTGACTCTGCATCAAAAGCTAGCTCGAAGTCGTTTCGAGAAATTGTCGTTTTAAGTTTCTGTTTCCAAATTCAAATGGATGTATCTTCGCCAATAATTGTCAGAAGTTAGAATTTCTTTCAACATTATGAAGCCCTTTTTATATATTTTGACTCTGCATCAAAAGCTGAAAATATGTAGTCTCAAAGTCATTTCGAGAAATTGACGTTTTAAGTTTCTGTTTCCAAATTCAAACGGATGTATCTTCGCCAATAATTGTCAGAAGTCAGAATTTCTTTCAACATTATGAAGCCCTTTTTATATATTTTGATTCTGCATCAAAATCTGAAAATATGTAGTCTCGAAGTCATTTCGAGAAATTGACGTTTTAAGTTTCTGTTTCCAAATTCAAACGGATGTATCTTCGCCAATAATTGTCAGAAGTTAGAATTTCTTTCAACATTATGAAGCACTTTTTATATATTTTGACTCTGCATCAAAAGCTGAAAAAATGGAGTCGCGAAGTCATTTCGAGAAATTGACGTTTTAAGTTTTTGTTTCCAAATTCAAACGGATGTATCTTCGCCAATAATTGTCCGAAGTTAGAATTTCTTTCAACATTATGAAGCCCTTTTTATATATTTTGATTCTGCATCAAAAGCTGAAAATATGTAGTCTCGAAGTCATTTCGAGAAATTGACGTTTTAAGTTTCTGTTTCCAAATTCAAACGGATGTATCTTCGCCAATAATTGTCAGAAGTTAGAATTTCTTTCAACATTATGTAGCCCTTTTTATATATTTTGACTCTGCATCAAAAGCTGAAAATATGTAGTCTCGAAGTCATTTCGAGAAATTGACGTTTTAAGTTTCTGTTTCCAAATTCAAACGGATGTATCTTCGTCAATAATTGTCCGAAGTTAGAACTTCTTTCAACATTATGAAGCCCTTTTTATATATTTTGACTCTGCATCAAAAGCTGAAAATATGTAGTCGCGAAGTCATTTCGAGAATTTGACGTTTTAAGTTTCTGTTTCCAAATTCAAACGGATGTATCTTCGCCAATAATTGTCAGAAGTTAGAATTTCTTTCAACATTATGAAGCTCTTTTTATATATTTTGACCCTGCATCAAAAGCTGAAAATATGGAGTTGCGAAGTCATTTCGAGAAATTGACGTTTTAAGTTTCGGTTTCCAAATTCAAACGGATGTATCTTCGCCAATAATTGTCAGAAGTTAGAATTTCTTTCAACATTATGAAGCCCTTTTTATATATTTTGACTCTGCATCAAAAGCTGAAAATATGTAGTCTCGAAGTCATTTCGAGAAATTGACGTTTTAAGTTTCTGTTTCCAAATTCAAACGGATGTTTCTTCGTCAATAATTGTCAGAAGTTAGAATTTCTTTCAACATTATGAAGCCCTTTTTACATATTCTGACTCTGCATCAAAAGCTGAAAATATGGAGTCGCGAAGTCATTTCGAGAAATTGACGTTTTAAGTCTCGGTTTCCAAATTCAAACGGATGTATCTTCGCCAATAATTGTCAGAAGTCAGAATTTCTTTCAACATTATGAAGCCCTTTTCATATATTTTGACTCTGCATCAAAGCTGAAAATATGTAGTCGCGAAGTCATTTCGAGAAATTGACGTTTCTAAGTTTCTGTTTCCAAATTCAAACGGATGTTTCTTCGCCAATAATTGTCAGAAGTTAGAATTTCTTTCAACATTATGAAGCCCTTTTTATATATTTTGACTCTGCATCAAAAGCTGAAAATATGGAGTCGCAAAGTCATTTCGAGAAATTGACGTTTTAAGTCTCGGTTTCCAAATTCAAGCGGATGTATCTTCGCCAATAATTGTCAGAAGTTAGAATTTCTTTCAACATTATGAAGCCCTTTTTATATATTCTGACTCTGCATCAAAAGCTGAAAATATGTAGTCTCAAAGTCATTTCGAGAAATTGACGTTTTAAGTTTCTGTTTCCAAATTCAAACGGCTGTATCTTCGCCAATAATTGTCCAAAGTCAGAATTTCTTCCAACATTATGAAGCCCTTTTTATATATTTTGACTCTGCATCAAAAGCTGAAAATATGTAGTCTCGAAGTCATTTCGAGAAATTGACGCTTTTAAGTTTCGGTTTCCAAATTCAAACGGATGTATCTTCGCCAATAATTGTCAGAAGTTAGAATTTCTTTCAACATTATGAAGCCCTTTTTACATATTTTGACTCTGCATCAAAAGCTGAAGCCGAAGTCGTTTCGAGAAATTGTCGTTTTAAGTTTCTGTTTCCAAATTCAAACGGATGTATCTTCGTCAATAATTGTCAGAAGTTAGAATTTCTTTCAACATTATGAAGCCCTTTTTATATATTTTGACTCTGCATCAAAAGCTGAAAATATGTAGTCTCAAAGTCATTTCGAGAAATTGACGTTTTAAGTTTCTGTTTCCAAATTCAAACGGATGTATCTTCGCCAATAATTGTCAGAAGTTAGAATTTCTTTCAACATTATGAAGCCCCTTTTTATATATTTTGATTCTGCATCAAAATCTGAAAATATGGAGTCTCGAAGTCATTTCGAGAAATTGACGTTTTAAGTTTCTGTTTCCAAATTCAAACGGATGTATCTTCGCCAATAATTGTCAGAAGTTAGAATTTCTTTCAACATTATGAAGCACTTTTTATATATTTTGACTCTGCATCAAAAGCTGAAAAAATGGAGTCGCGAAGTCATTTCGAGAAATTGACGTTTTAAGTTTCGGTTTCCAAATTCAAACGGATGTATCTTCGCCAATAATTGTCAGAAGTTAGAATTTCTTTCAACATTATGAAGCCCTTTTTATATATTTTGATTCTGCATCAAAAGCTGAAAATATGTAGTCTCGAAGTCATTTCGAGAAATTGACGTTTTAAGTTTCTGTTTCCAAATTCAAACGGATGTATCTTCGCCAATAATTGTCAGAAGTTAGAATTTCTTTCAACATTATGTAGCCCTTTTTATATATTTTGACTCTGCATCAAAAGCTGAAAATATGTAGTCTCGAAGTCATTTCGAGAAATTGACGTTTTAAGTTTCTGTTTCCAAATTCAAATGGATGTATCTTCGCCAATAATTGTCAGAAGTTAGAACTTTCTTTCAACATTATGAAGCCCTTTTTATATATTTTGATTCTGCATCAAAAGCTGAAAATATGTAGTCTCGAAGTCATTTCGAGAATTTGACGTTTTAAGTTTCTGTTTCCAAATTCAAATCGATGTATCTTCGCCAATAATTGTCAGAAGTTAGAATTTCTTTCAACATTATGAAGCCCTTTTTATATATTTTGACCCTGCATCAAAAGCTGAAAATATGTAGTTGCGAAGTCATTTCGAGAAATTGACGTTTTAAGTTTCTGTTTCCAAATTCAAACGGATGTATCTTCGCCAATAATTGTCAGAAGTTAGAATTTCTTTCAACATTATGTAGCCCTTTTTATATATTTTGACTCTGCATCAAAAGCTGAAAATATGACGTCTCGAAGTCATTTCGAGAAATTGACGTTTTAAGTTTCTGTTTCCAAATTCAAACGGATGTATCTTCGCCAATAATTGTCAGAAGTTAGAATTTCTTTCAACATTATGAATCCCTTTTTTACATATTCTGACTCTGCATCAAAAGCTGAAAATATGTAGTCTCAAAGTCATTTCGAGAAATTGACGTTTTAAGTCTCTGTTTCCAAATTCAAACGGATGTATCTTCGCCAATAATTGTCAGAAGTCAGAATTTCTTTCAACATTATGAAGCCCTTTTTATATATTTTGACTCTGCATCAAAAGCTGAAAATATGTAGTCGCGAAGTCATTTCGAGAAATTGACGTTTTAAGTTTCTGTTTCCAAATTCAAACGGATGTATCTTCGCCAATAATTGTCAGAAGTTAGAATTTCTTTCAACATTATGAAGCCCTTTTTATATATTTTGACTCTGCATCAAAAGCTGAAAATATGGAGTCGCGAAGTCATTTCGAGAAATTGACGTTTTAAGTTTCGGTTTCCAAATTCAAACGGATGTATCTTCGCCAATAATTGTCAGAAGTTAGAATTTCTTTCAACATTATGAAGCCCTTTTTATATATTTTGATTCTGCATCAAAAGCTGAAAATATGTAGTCTCGAAGTCATTTCGAGAAATTGACGTTTTAAGTTTCTGTTTCCAAATTCAAACGGATGTATCTTCGCCAATAATTGTCAGAAGTTAGAATTTCTTTCAACATTATGTAGCCCTTTTTATATATTTTGACTCTGCATCAAAAGCTGAAAATATGTAGTCTCGAAGTCATTTCGAGAAATTGACGTTTTTAAGTTTCTGTTTCCAATTCAAACGGATGTATCTTCGCCAATAATTGTCAGAAGTTAGAATTTCTTTCAACATTATGAAGCCCTTTTTACATATTTTGACTCTGCATCAAAAGCTGAAAATATGTAGTCTCAAAGTAATTTCGAGAAATTGACGTTTTAAGTCTCTGTTTCCAAATTCAAACGGATGTATCTTCGCCAATAATTGTCAGAAGTCAGAATTTCTTTCAACATTATGAAGCCCTTTTTATATATTTTGATTCTGCATCAAAATCTGAAAATATGTAGTCTCGAAGTCATTTCGAGAAATTGACGTTTTAAGTTTCTGTTTCCAAATTCAAACGGATGTATCTTCGCCAATAATTTTCAGAAGTTAGAATTTCTTTCAACATTATGAAGCCCTTTTTACATATTTTGACTCTGCATCAAAAGCTCGAAGTCGTTTCGAGAAATTGTCGTTTTAAGTTTCTGTTTCCAAATTCAAATGGATGTATCTTCGCCAATAATTGTCAGAAGTTAGAATTTCTTTCAACATTATGAAGCCCTTTTTATATATTTTGACTCTGCATCAAAAGCTGAAAATATGTAGTCTCGAAGTCATTTCGAGAAATTGACGTTTTAAGTTTCTGTTTCCAAATTCAAACGGATGTATCTTCGCCAATAATTGTCAGAAGTCAGAATTTCTTTCAACATTATGAAGCCCTTTTTATATATTTTGATTCTGCATCAAAAGCTGAAAATATGTAGTCTCGAAGTCATTTCGAGAAATTGACGTTTTTTAGTCTCTGTTTCCAAATTCAAATGGATGTATCTTCGCCAATAATTGTCAGAAGTTAGAATTTCTTTCAACATTATGAAGCCCTTTTTATATATTTTGATTCTGCATCAAAATCTGAAAATATGTAGTCTCGAAGTCATTTCGAGAAATTGACGTTTTAAGTTTCTGTTTCCAAATTCAAACGGATGTATCTTCGCTAATAATTGTCAGAAGTTAGAATTTCTTTCAACATTATGAAGCCCTTTTTACATATTTTGACTCTGCATCAAAAGCTCGAAGTCGTTTCGAGAAATGGTCGTTTTAAGTTTCTGTTTCCAAATTCGAATGGATGTATCTTCGCCAATAATTGTCAGAAGTTAGAATTTCTTTCAACATTATGAAGCCCTTTTTATATATTTTGACTCTGCATCAAAAGCTGAAAATATGTAGTCTCAAAGTCATTTCGAGAAATTGACGTTTTAAGTTTCTGTTTCCAAATTCAAACGGATGTATCTTCGCCAATAATTGTCAGAAGTTAGAATTTCTTTCAACATTATGAAGCCCTTTTTATATATTTTGACTCTGCATCAAAAGCTGAAAATATGTAGTCTCGAAGTCATTTCGAGAAATTGACGTTTTAAGTTTCTGTTTCCAAATTCAAACGGATGTATCTTCGCCAATAATTGTCAGAAGTTAGAATTTCTTTCAACATTATGAAGCCCTTTTTATATATTTTGACTCTGCATCAAAAGCTGAAAATATGGAGTCGCGAAGTCATTTCGAGAAATTGACGTTTTAAGTTTCGGTTTCCAAATTCAAACGGATGTATCTTCGCCAATAATTGTCAGAAGTTAGAATTTCTTTCAACATTATGAAGCCCTTTTTATATATTTTGATTCTGCATCAAAAGCTGAAAATATGTAGTCTCGAAGTCATTTCGAGAAATTGACGTTTTAAGTTTCGGTTTCCAAATTCAAACGGATGTATCTTCGTCAATAATTGTCAGAAGTTAGAATTTCTTTCAACATTATGAAGCCCTTTTTAGATATTTTGACTCTGCATCAAAAGCTGAAAATATGTAGTCTCAAAGTCATTTCGAGAAATTGACGTTTTAAGTCTCTGTTTCCAAATTCAAACGGATGTATCTTCGCCAATAATTGTCAGAAGTCAGAATTTCTTTCAACATTATGAAGCCCTTTTTATATATTTTGACTCTGCATCAAAAGCTGAAAATATGTAGTCGCGAAGTCATTTCGAGAAATTGACGTTGTAAGTTTCTGTTTCCAAATTCAAATGGATGTATCTTCGCCAATAATTGTCAGAAGTTAGAATTTCTTTCAACATTATGAACCCCTTTTTATATATTTTGATTCTGCATCAAAATCTGAAAGTATGTAGTCTCGAAGTCATTTCGAGAAATTGACGTTTTAAGTTTCGGTTTCCAAATTCAAACGGATGTATCTTCGCCAATAATTGTCAGAAGTTAGAATTTCTTTCAACATTATGAAGCCCTTTTTATATATTTTGACTCTGCATCAAAAGCTCGAAGTCGTTTCGAGAAATTGTCGTTTTAAGTTTCTGTTTCCAAATTCAAACGGATGTATCTTCGCCAATAATTGTCAGAAGTTAGAATTTCTTTCAACATTATGAAGCCCTTTTTATATATTTTGACTCTGCATCAAAAGCTGAAAATATGTAGTCTCAAAGTCATTTCGAGAAATTGACGTTTTAAGTTTCTGTTTCCAAATTCAAACGGATGTATCTTCGCCAATAATTGTCAGAAGTTAGAATTTCTTTCAACATTATGAAGCCCTTTTTATATATTTTGACTCTGCATCAAAAGCTGAAAATATGTAGTCTCAAAGTCATTTCGAGAAATTGACGTTTTAAGTTTCTGTTTCCAAATTCAAACGGATGTATCTTCGCCAATAATTGTCAGAAGTTAGAATTTCTTTCAACATTATGAAGCCCTTTTTATATATTTTGACTCTGCATCAAAAGCTGAAAATATGTAGTCGCGAAGTCATTTCGAGAAATTGACGTTTTAAGTCTCTGTTTCCAAATTCAAATGGATGTTTCTTCGCCAATAATTGTCAGAAGTTAGAATTTCTTTCAACATTATGAAGCCCTTTTTATATATTTTGATTCTGCATCAAAAGCTGAAAATATGTAGTCGCGAAGTCATTTCGAGAAATTGACGTTGTAAGTTTCTGTTTCCAAATTCAAACGGATGTATCTTCGCCAATAATTGTCAGAAGTTAGAATTTCTTTCAACATTATGAAGCCCTTTTTACATATTTTGACTCTGCATCAAAAGCTCGAAGTCGTTTCGAGAAATTGTCGTTTTAAGTTTCTGTTTCCAAATTCAAATGGATGTATCTTCGCCAATAATTGTCAGAAGTTAGAATTTCTTTCAACATTATGAAGCCCTTTTTATATATTTTGACTCTGCATCAAAAGCTGAAAATATGTAGTCTCAAAGTCATTTCGAGAAATTGACGTTTTAAGTTTCTGTTTCCAAATTCAAACGGATGTATCTTCGCCAATAATTGTCAGAAGTCAGAATTTCTCTCAACATTATGAAGCTCTTTTTATATATTTTGACTCTGCATCAAAAGCTGAAAATATGTAGTCGCGAAGTCATTTCGAGAAATTGACGTTTTAAGTCTCTGTTTCCAAATTCAAATGGATGTTTCTTCGCCAATAATTGTCAGAAGTTAGAATTTCTTTCAACATTATGAAGCCCTTTTTATATATTTTGATTCTGCATCAAAAGCTGAAAATATGTAGTCTCAAAGTCATTTCGAGAAATTGACGTTTTAAGTCTCTGTTTCCAAATTCAAACGGATGTATCTTCGCCAATAATTGTCAGAAGTCAGAATTTCTTTCAACATTATGAAGCCCTTTTTATATATTTTGACTCTGCATCAAAAGCTGAAAATATGTAGTCGCGAAGTCATTTCGAGAAATTGACGTTGTAAGTTTCTGTTTCCAAATTCAAATGGATGTATCTTCGCCAATAATTGTCAGAAGTTAGAATTTCTTTCAACATTATGAAGCCCTTTTTATATATTTTGATTCTGCATCAAAAGCTGAAAATATGTAGTCTCGAAGTCATTTCGAGAAATTGACGTTTTAAGTTTCGGTTTCCAAATTCAAACGGATGTATCTTCGCCAATAATTTTCAGAAGTTAGAATTTCTTTCAACATTATGAAGCCCTTTTTACATATTTTGACTCTGCATCAAAAGCTCGAAGTCGTTTCGAGAAATTGTCGTTTTAAGTCTCTGTTTCCAAATTCAAATGGATGTATCTTCGCCAATAATTGTCAGAAGTTAGAATTTCTTTCAACATTATGAAGCCCTTTTTATATATTTTGACTCTGCATCAAAAGCTGAAAATATGTAGTCTCAAAGTCATTTCGAGAAATTGACGTTTTAAGTTTCTGTTTCCAAATTCAAACGGATGTATCTTCGCCAATAATTGTCAGAAGTTAGAATTTCTTTCAACATTATGAAGCCCTTTTAATATATTTTGACTCTGCATCAAAAGCTGAAAATATGTAGTCTCGAAGTCATTTCGAGAAATTGACGTTTTAAGTTTCGGTTTCCAAATTCAAACGGATGTATCTTCGCCATAATTGTCAGAAGTTAGAATTTCTTTCAACATTATGAAGCCCTTTTTATATATTTTGACTCTGCATCAAAAGCTCGAAGTCGTTTCGAGAAATTGTCGTTTTAAGTCTCTGTTTCCAAATTCAAATGGATGTATCTTCGCCAATAATTGTCAGAAGTTAGAATTTCTTTCAACATTATGAAGCCCTTTTTATATATTTTGACTCTGCATCAAAAGCTGAAAATATGTAGTCTCAAAGTCATTTCGAGAAATTGACGTTTTAAGTTTCTGTTTCCAAATTCAAACGGATGTATCTTCGCCAATAATTGTCAGAAGTTAGAATTTCTTTCAACATTATGAAGCCCTTTTTATATATTTTGACTCTGCATCAAAAGCTGAAAATATGTAGTCTCGAAGTCATTTCGAGAAATTGACGTTTTAAGTTTCTGTTTCCAAATTCAAACGGATGTATCTTCGCCAATAATTGTCAGAAGTTAGAATTTCTTTCAACATTATGAAGCACTTTTTATATATTTTGACTCTGCATCAAAAGCTGAAAATATGGAGTCGCGAAGTCATTTCGAGAAATTGACGTTTTAAGTTTCGGTTTCCAAATTCAAACGGATGTATCTTCGCCAATAATTGTCAGAAGTTAGAATTTCTTTCAACATTATGAAGCCCTTTTTATATATTTTGATTCTGCATCAAAAGCTGAAAATATGTAGTCTCGAAGTCATTTCGAGAAATTGACGTTTTAAGTTTCTGTTTCCAAATTCAAACGGATGTATCTTCGCCAATAATTGTCAGAAGTTAGAATTTCTTTCAACATTATGTAGCCCTTTTTATATATTTTGACTCTGCATCAAAAGCTGAAAATATGTAGTCTCGAAGTCATTTCGAGAAATTGACGTTTCAAGTTTCTGTTTCCAAATTCAAACGGATGTATCTTCGTCAATAATTGTCGGAAGTTAGAACTTCTTTCAACATTATGAAGCCCTTTTTATATATTTTGATTCTGCATCAAAAGCTGAAAATATGTAGTCTCGAAGTCATTTCGAGAATTTGACGTTTTAAGTTTCTGTTTCCAAATTCAAATGGATGTATCTTCGCCAATAATTGTCAGAAGTTAGAATTTCTTTCAACATTATGAACCATTTTTTATATATTTTGATTCTGCATCAAAAGCTGAAAATATGTAGTCTCGAAGTCATTTCGAGATATTGGCGGTTCAAGTTTCTTTTTCCAAATTCAAACGGATGTATCTTCGCCAATAATTGTCAGAAGTTAGAATTTCTTTCAACATTATGAAGCCCTTTTTATATATTTTGACCCTGCATCAAAAGCTGAAAATATGTAGTTGCGAAGTCATTTCGAGAAATTGACGTTTTAAGTTTCTGTTTCCAAATTCAAACGGATGTATCTTCGCCAATAATTGTCAGAAGTTAGAATTTCTTTCAACATTATGTAGCCCTTTTTATATATTTTGACTCTGCATCAAAAGCTGAAAATATGTAGTCTCGAAGTCATTTCGAGAAATTGACGTTTTAAGTTTCTGTTTCCAAATTCAAACGGATGTATCTTCGCCAATAATTGTCAGAAGTTAGAATTTCTTTCAACATTATGAAGCCCTTTTTACATATTTTGACTCTGCATCAAAAGCTGAAAATATGTAGTCTCAAAGTCATTTCGAGAAATTGACGTTTTAAGTCTCTGTTTCCAAATTCAAACGGATGTATCTTCGCCAATAATTGTCAGAAGTTAGAATTTCTTTCAACATTATGAAGCCCTTTTTATATATTTTGACTCTGCATGAAAAGCTGAAAATATGTAGTCTCAAAGTCATTTCGAGAAATTGACGTTTTAAGTTTCTGTTTCCAAATTCAAACGGATGTATCTTCGCCAATAATTGTCAGAAGTTAGAATTTCTTTCAACATTATGAAGCCCTTTTTATATATTTTGACTATGCATCAAAAGCTGAAAATATGTAGTCTCGAAAGTCATTTCGAGAAATTGACGTTTTAAGTTTCTGTTTCCAAATTCAAACGGATGTATCTTCGCCAATAATTGTCAGAAGTTAGAATTTCTTTCAACATTATGAAGCCCTTTTTATATATTTTGACTCTGCATCAAAAGCTGAAAATATGTAGTCTCGAAGTCATTTCGAGAAATTGACGTTTTAAGTTTCTGTTTCCAAATTCAAACGGATGTATCTTCGCCAATAATTGTCAGAAGTTAGAATTTCTTTCAACATTATGAAGCCCTTTTTATATATTTTGATTCTGCATCAAAAGCTGAAAATATGTAGTCTCGAAGTCATTTCGAGAAATTGACGTTTTAAGTTTCTGTTTCCAAATTCAAACGGATGTATCTTCGCCAATAATTGTCAGAAGTTAGAATTTCTTTCAACATTATGAAGCCCTTTTTATATATTTTGACTCTGCATCAAAAGCTGAAAATATGTAGTCTCGAAGTCATTTCGAGAAATTGACGTTTTAAGTTTCTGTTTCCAAATTCAAACGGATGTATCTTCGCCAATAATTGTCAGAAGTTAGAATTTCTTTCAACATTATGAAGCCCTTTTTATATATTTTGATTCTGCATCAAAAGCTGAAAATATGTAGTCTCGAAGTCATTTCGAGAAATTGACGTTTTAAGTTTCTGTTTCCAAATTCAAACGGATGTATCTTCGCCAATAATTGTCAGAAGTTAGAATTTCTTTCAACATTATGAAGCCCTTTTTATATATTTTGACTCTGCATCAAAAGCTGAAAATATGTAGTCTCAAAGTCATTTCGAGAAATTGACGTTTTAAGTTTCTGTTTCCAAATTCAAACGGATGTATCTTCGCCAATAATTGTCAGAAGTTAGAATTTCTTTCAACATTATGAAGCCCTTTTTATATATTTTGACTCTGCATCAAAAGCTGAAAATATGTAGTCTCAAAGTCATTTCGAGAAATTGACGTTTTAAGTTTCTGTTTCCAAATTCAAACGGATGTATCTTCGCCAATAATTGTCAGAAGTTAGAATTTCTTTCAACATTATGAAGCCCTTTTTATATATTTTGACTCTGCATCAAAAGCTGAAAATATGTAGTCTCGAAGTCATTTCGAGAAATTGACGTTTTAAGTTTCTGTTTCCAAATTCAAACGGATGTATCTTCGCCAATAATTGTCAGAAGTTAGAATTTCTTTCAACATTATGAAGCCCTTTTTATATATTTTGACTCTGCATCAAAAGCTGAAAATATGTAGTCTCGAAGTCATTTCGAGAAATTGACGTTTTAAGTTTCTGTTTCCAAATTCAAACGGATGTATCTTCGCCAATAATTGTCAGAAGTTAGAATTTCTTTCAACATTATGAAGCCCTTTTTATATATTTTGATTCTGCATCAAAAGCTGAAAATATGTAGTCTCGAAGTCATTTCGAGAAATTGACGTTTTAAGTTTCTGTTTCCAAATTCAAACGGATGTATCTTCGCCAATAATTGTCAGAAGTTAGAATTTCTTTCAACATTATGAAGCCCTTTTTATATATTTTGACTCTGCATCAAAAGCTACGAAGTCGTTTCGAGAAATTGACGTTTTAAGTTTCTGTTTCCAAATTCAAATGGATGTATCTTCGCCAATAATTGTCAGAAGTTAGAATTTCTTTCAACATTATGAAGCCCTTTTTATATATTTTGACTCTGCATCAAAAGCTGAAAATATGTAGTCTCAAAGTCATTTCGAGAAATTGACGTTTTAAGTTTCTGTTTCCAAATTCAAACGGATGTATCTTCGCCAATAATTGTCAGAAGTTAGAATTTCTTTCAACATTATGAAGCCCTTTTTATATATTTTGACTCTGCATCAAAAGCTGAAAATATGTAGTCTCAAAGTCATTTCGAGAAATTGACGTTTTAAGTCTCTGTTTCCAAATTCAAACGGATGTATCTTCGCCAATAATTGTCAGAAGTTAGAATTTCTTTCAACATTATGAAGCCCTTTTTATATATTGTGACTCTGCATCAAAAGCTGAAAATATGTAGTCTCGAAGTCATTTCGAGAAATTGACGTTTTAAGTTTCTGTTTCCAAATTCAAACGGATGTATCTTCGCCAATAATTGTCAGAAGTTAGAATTTCTTTCAACATTATGAAGCCCTTTTTATATATTTTGACTCTGCTTCAAAAGCTGAAAATATGTAGTCTCGAAGTCATTTCGAGAAATTGACGTTTTAAGTCTCTGTTTCCAAATTCAAACGAATGTATCTTCGTCAATAATTGTCAGAAGTTAGAATTTCTTTCAACATTATGAAGCCCTTTTTATATATTTTGACTATGCATCAAAAGCTGAAAATATGTAGTCTCGAAGTCATTTCGAGAAATTGACGTTTTAAGTTTCTGTTTCCAAATTCAAACGGATGTATCTTCGCCAATAATTGTCAGAAGTTAGAATTTCTTTCAACATTATGAAGCCCTTTTTATATATTTTGATTCTGCATCAAAAGCTGAAAATATGTAGTCTCGAAGTCATTTCGAGAAATTGACGTTTTAAGTTTCTGTTTCCAAATTCAAACGGATGTATCTTCGCCAATAATTGTCAGAAGTCAGAATTTCTTTCAACATTATGAAGCCCTTTTAATATATTTTGACTCTGCATCAAAAGCTGAAAATATGTAGTCTCGAAGTCATTTCGAGAAATTGACGTTTTAAGTTTCTGTTTCCAAATTCAAACGAATGTATCTTCGCCAATAATTGTCAGAAGTCAGAATTTCTTTCAACATTATGAAGCCCTTTTAATATATTTTGACCCTGCATCAAAAGCTGAAAATATGTAGTCTGCGAAGTCATTTCGAGAAATTGACGTTTAAGTTTCGGTTTCCAAATTCAAACCGGGATGTATCTTCGCCAATAATTCTCAGAAGTTAGAATTTCTTTCAACATTATGTAGCCCTTTTTATATATTTTGATTCTGCATCAAAAGCTGAAAATATGTAGTCTCGAAGTCGTTTCGAGAAATTGACGTTTTAAGTTTCTGTTTCCAAATTCAAACGGATGTATCTTCGCCAATAATTGTCAGAAGTTAGAATTTCTTTCCAACATTATGAAGCCCTTTTTATATATTTTGACTCTGCATCAAAAGCTGAAGCCGAAGTCGTTTCGAGAAATTGACGTTTTAAGTTTCTGTTTCCAAATTCAAACGGATGTATCTTCGTCAATAATTGTCAGAAGTTAGAATTTCTTTCAACATTATGAAGCCCTTTTTATATATTTTGACTCTGCTTCAAAAGCTGAAAATATGTAGTCTCGAAGTCATTTCGAGAAATTGACGTTTTAAGTTTCTGTTTCCAAATTCAAACGGATGTATCTTCACCAATAATTGTCAGAAGTTAGAATTTCTTTCAACATTATGAACCCCTTTTTATATATTTTGATTCTGCATCAAAAGCTGAAAATATGTAGTCTCGAAGTCATTTCGAGAAATCGACGTTTTAAGTTTCTGTTTCCAAATTCAAACGGATGTATCTTCGCCAATAATTGTCAGGAGTTAGAATATCTTTCAACATTATGAAGCCCTTTTTATATATTTTGATTCTGCATCAAAAGCTGAAAATATGTAGTCTCGAAGTCATTTCGAGAAATTGACGTTTTAAGTTTCTGTTTCCAAATTCAAACGGATGTATCTTCGCCAATAATTGTCAGAAGTTAGAATTTCTTTCAACATTATGAAGCCCTTTTTATATATTTTGATTCTGCATCAAAAGCTGAAAATATGTAGTCTCGAAGTCATTTCGAGAAATTGACGTTTTAAGTTTCTGTTCCCAAATTCAAAACGGATGTATCTTCGCCAATAATTGTCCAGAAGTTAGAATTTCTTTCAACATTATGAAGCCCTTTTTATATATTTTGACTCTGCATCAAAAGCTGAAAATATGTAGTCTCAAAGTCATTTCGAGAAATTGACGTTTTAAGTTTCTGTTTCCAAATTCAAACGGATGTATCTTCGTCAATAATTGTCAGAAGTTAGAATTTCTTTCAACATTATGAAGCCCTTTTTATATATTTTGATTCTGCATCAAAAGCTGAAAATATGTAGTCTCGAAGTCATTTCGAGAAATTGACGTTTTAAGTTTCTGTTTCCAAATTCAAACGGATGTATCTTCGCCAATAATTGTCAAAGTTAGAATTTCTTTCACATTATGAAGCCCTTTTTATATATTTTGACTCTGCATCAAAGCTGAAATATGTAGTCTCGAAGTCATTTCGAGAAATTGACGATTTAAGTTTCTGTTTCCAAATTCAAACGGATGTATCTTCGCCAATAATTGTCAGAAGTTAGAATTTCTTTCAACATTATGAAGCCCTTTTTATATATTTTGATTCTGCATCAAAAGCTGAAAATATGTAGTCTCGAAGTCATTTTCGAGAAATTGACGTTTTAAGTTTCTGTTTCCAAATTCAAACGGATGTATCTTCGCCAATAATTGTCAGAAGTTAGAATTTCTTTCAACATTATGAAGCCCTTTTTATATATTTTGATTCTGCATCAAAAGCTGAAAATATGTAGTCTCGAAGTCATTTCGAGAAATTGACGTTTTAAGTTTCTGTTTCCAAATTCAAACGGATGTATCTTCGCCAATAATTGTCAGAAGTTAGAATTTCTTTCAACATTATGAAGCCCTTTTTATATATTTTGACTCTGCATCAAAAGCTGAAAATATGTAGTCGCGAAGTCATTTCGAGAAATTGACGTTTTAAGTTTCGGTTTCCAAATTCAAACGGATGTATCTTCGCCAATAATTGTCAGAAGTTAGAATTTCTTTCAACATTATGAAGCCCTTTTTATATATTTTGACTCTGCATCAAAAGCTGAAAATATGTAGTCTCGAAGTCATTTCGAGAAATTGACGTTTTAAGTTTCTGTTTCCAAATTCAACCGGATGTATCTTCGCCAATAATTGTCAGAAGTTAGAATTTCTTTCAACATTATGAAGCCCTTTTTATATATTTTGACTCTGCATCAAAAGCTGAAAATATGTAGTCTCGAAGTCATTTCGAGAAATTGACGTTTTAAGTTTCTGTTTTCCAAATTCAAACGGATGTATCTTCGCCAATAATTGTCAGAAGTCAGAATTTCTTTCAACATTATGAAGCCCTTTTTTATATATTTTGACTCTGCACCAAAAGCTGAAAATATGAGTCGCGAAGTCATTTCGAGAAATCGACGTTTTAAGTTTCTGTTTCCAAATTCAAACGGATGTATCTTCGCCAATAATTGTCAGAAGTCAGAATTTCTTTCAACATTATGAAGCCCTTTTTATATATTTTGACTCTGCATCAAAAAGCTGAAAATATGTAGTCGCGAAGTCATTTCGAGAAATTGACGTTTTAAGTTTCGGTTTCCAAATTCAAATGGATGTATCTTCGCCAATAATTGTCAGAAGTTAGAATTTCTTTCAACATTATGAAGCCCTTTTTATATATTTTGACTCTGCATCAAAAGCTGAAAATATGTAGTCTCAAAGTCATTTCGAGAAATTGACGTTTTAAGTTTCTGTTTCCAAATTCAAACGGATGTATCTGAGCCAATAATTGTCAGAAGTTAGAATTTCTTTCAACATTATGAACCCCTTTTTATATATTTTGACTCTGCATCAAAAAGCTGAAAATATGTAGTCTCGAAGTCATTTCGAGATATTGGCGTTTTAAGTTTCTTTTCCCAAATTCAGACGGATGTATCTTCGCCAATAATTGTCAGAAATTAGAATTTCTTCCAACATTATGAAGCCCTTTTTATATATTTTGACTCTGCATCAAAAGCTGAAAATATGTAGTCGCGAAGTCATTTCGAGAAATTGACGTTTTAAGTTTCGGGTTTCCAAATTCAACCGAATGTATCTTCGCCAATAATTGTCAGAAGTTAGAATTTCTTTCAACATTATGAAGCCCTTTTTATATATTTTGACTCTGCTTCAAAAGCTGAAAATATGTGGTCTCGATCATTTCGAGAAATTGACGTTTTAAGTTTCTGTTTCCAAATTCAAACGGATGTATCTTCGCCAATAATTGTCAGAAGTTAGAATTTCTTTCAACATTATGAAGCCCTTTTTATATATTTTGACTCTGCATCAAAAGCTGAAAATATGTAGTCTCGAAGTCATTTCGAGAAATTGACGTTTTAAGTTTCTGTTTCCAAATTCAAATGGATGTATCTTCGCCAATAATTGTCAGAAGTTAGATTTTCTTTCAACATTATGAAGCCCTTTTTATATATTTTGACTCTGCATCAAAAGCTGAAAATATGAAGTCTCAAAGTCATTTCGGGAAATTGACGTTTTAAGTTTCTGTTTCCAAATTCAAACGGATGTATCTTCGCCAATAATTGTCAGAAGCTAGAATTTCTTTCAACATTATGAAGCCCTTTTTATATATTTTGACTCTGCATCAAAAGCTGAAAATATGTAGTCTCAAAGTCATTTCGAGAAATTGACGTTTTAAGTTTCTGTTTCCAAATTCAAACGGATGTATCTTCGCCAATAATTGTCAGAAGTTAGAATTTCTTTCAACATTATGAAGCCCTTTTTATATATTTTGACTCTGCATCAAAAGCTGAAAATATGTAGTCTCGAAGTCATTTCGAGAAATTGACGTTTTAAGTTTCTGTTTCCAAATTCAAACGGATGTATCTTCGCCAATAATTGTCAGAAGTTAGAATTTCTTTCAACATTATGAAGCCCTTTTTTATATATTTTGATTCTGCATCAAAAGCTGAAAATATGTAGTCTCGAAGTCATTTCGCGAAATTGACGTTTTAAGTTTCTGTTTCCAAATTCAAACGGATGTATCTTCGCCAATAATTGTCAGAAGTTAGAATTTCTTTCAACATTATGAAGCCCTTTTTATATATTTTGACTCTGCATCAAAAGCTGAAAATATGTAGTCTCGAAGTCATTTCGAGAAATTGACGTTTAAAGTTTCTGTTTCAAATTCAAACGGATGTATCTTCGCCAATAATTGTCAGAAGTTAGAATTTCTTTCAACATTATGAAGCCCTTTTTATATATTTTGACTCTGCATCAAAAGCTGAAAATATGTAGTCTCGAAGTCATTTCGAGAAATTGACGTTTTAAGTTTCTGTTTCCAAATTCAAACGGATGTATCTTCGCCAATAATTGTCAGAAGTTAGAATTTCTTTCAACATTATGAAGCCCTTTTTATATATTTTGACTCTGCTTCAAAAGCTGAAAATATGTAGTCGCGAAGTCATTTCGAGAAATTGACGTTTTAAGTTTCGGTTTCCAAATTCAAACGGATGTATCTTCGCCAATAATTGTCAGAAGTCAGAATTTCTTTCAACATTATGAAGCCCTTTTTATATATTTTGACTCTGCATCAAAAGCTGAAAATATGTAGTCTCGAAGTCATTTCGAGAAATTGACGTTTTAAGTTTCTGTTTCCAAATTCAAACGGATGTATCTTCGCCAATAATTGTCAGAAGTTAGAATTTCTTTCAACATTATAAAGCCCTTTTTATATATTTTGACTCTGCATCAAAAGCTGAAAATATGTAGTCTCGAAGTCATTTCGAGAAATTGACGTTTTAAGTTTCTGTTTCCAAATTCCAACGGATGTATCTTCGCCAATAATTGTCAGAAGTTAGATTTTCTTTCAACATTATGAAGCCCTTTTTATATATTTTGACTCTGCATCAAAAGCTGAAAATATGTAGTCGCGAAGTCATTTCGAGAAATTGACGTTTTAAGTTTCTGTTTCCAAATTCAAACGGATGTATCTTCGCCAATAATTGTCAGAAGTTAGAATTTCTTTCAACATTATGAAGCCCTTTTTATATATTTTGACTCTGCATCAAAAGCTGAAAATATGTAGTCTCGAAGTCATTTCGAGAAATTGACGTTTTAAGTTTCTGTTTCCAAATTCAAACGGATGTTTCTTCGCCAATAATTGTCAGAAGTTAGAATTTCTTTCAACATTATGAAGCCCTTTTTATATATTTTGACTATGCATCAAAAGCTGAAAATATGTAGTCTCGAAGTCATTTCGAGAAATTGACGTTTTAAGTTTCTGTTTCCAAATTCAAACGGATGTATCTTCGCCAATAATTGTCAGAAGTTAGAATTTCTTTCAACATTATGAAGCCCTTTTTTATATATTTTGACTCTGCATCAAAAGCTGAAAGCTCGAAGTCATTTCGCGAAATAGACGTTGTAGGTCTCTGTTTCGCACTTCCAACGGGCGTATCTTGGCCAATAATTGTCAGAAGTTAGAATTTCTTTCAACATTACGAAGCCCTTTTTATATATTTTGACTGTGCTTCAAAAGCTGAAAATATGTAGTCTCGAAAGTCATTTCGAGAAATTGACGTTTTAAGTTTCTGTTTCCAGATTCAAATGGATGTATCTTCGCCAATAATTGTCAGAAGTTAGAATTTCTTTCAACATTATGAAGCCCTTTTTATATATTTTGATTCTGCATCAAAAGCTGAAAATATGTAGTCTCAAAGTCATTTCGAGAAATCGACGTTTTAAGTTTCTGTTTCCAAATTCAAACGGATGTATCTTCGCCAATAATTGTCAGAAGTTAGAATTTCTTTCAACATTATGAAGCCCTTTTTATATATTTTGATTCTGCATCAAAAGCTGAAAATATGTAGTCTCAAAGTCATTTCGAGAAATTGACGTTTTAAGTTTCTGTTTCCAAATTCAAACGGATGTATCTTCGCCAATAATTGTCAGAAGTTAGAATTTCTTTCAACATTATGAAGCCCTTTTTATATATTTTGATTCTGCATCAAAAGCTGAAAATATGTAGTCTTGAAGTCATTTCGAGAAATTGACGTTTTAAGTTTCTGTTTCCAAATTCAAACGGATGTATCTTCGCCAATAATTGTCAGAAGTTAGAATTTCTTTCAACATTATGAAGCCCTTTTTATATATTTTGACTCTGCTGCAAAAGCTCGAAGTCATTTCGAGAAATCGACGTTTTAAGTTTCTGTTTCCAAATTCAAACGGATGTATCTTCGCCAATAATTGTCAGAAGTTAGAATTTCTTTCAACATTATGAAGCCCTTTTTATATATTTTGACTGTGCATCAAAAGCTGAAAATATGTAGTCTCGAAGTCATTTCGAGAAATTGACGTTTTAAGTTTCTGTTTCCAAATTCAAACGGATGTATCTTCGCCAATAATTGTCAGAAGTTAGAATTTCTTTCAACATTATGAAGCCCTTTTTATATATTTTGACTCTGCATCAAAAGCTGAAAATATGTAGTCTCGAAGTCATTTCGAGAAATTGACGTTTTAAGTTTCTGTTTCCAAATTCAAACGGATGTATCTTCGCCAATAATTGTCAGAAGTTAGAATTTCTTTCAACATTATGAAGCCCTTTTTATATATTTTGACTCTGCATCAAAAGCTGAAAATATGTAGTCTCAAAGTCATTTCGAGAAATTGACGTTTTAAGTTTCTGTTTCCAAATTCAAACGGATGTATCTTCGCCAATAATTGTCAGAAGTTAGAATTTCTTTCAACATTATGAAGCCCTTTTTATATATTTTGACTCTGCTTCAAAAGCTGAAAATATGTAGTCTCGAAGTCATTTCGAGAAATTGACGTTTTAAGTTTCGGTTTCCAAATTCAAACGGATGTATCTTCGCCAATAATTGGCAGAAGTCAGAATTTCTTTCAACATTATGAAGCCCTTTTTATATATTTTGACTCTGCATCAAAAGCTGAAAATATGTAGTCGCGAAGTCATTTCGAGAAATTGACGTTTTAAGTTTCTGTTTCCAAATTCAAACGGATGTATCTTCGCCAATAATTGTCAGAAGTTAGAATTTCTTTCAACATTATGAAGCCCTTTTTATATATTTTGACTCTCCATCAAAAGCTGAAAATATGTAGTCTCGAAGTCATTTCGAGAAATTGACGTTTTAAGTTTCTGTTTCCAAATTCAAACGGATGTATCTTCGCCAATAATTGTCAGAAGTTAGAATTTCTTTCAACATTATGAAGCCCTTTTTATATATTTTGATTCTGCATCAAAAGCTGAAAATATGAAGTCTCAAAGTCATTTCGAGAAATTGACGTTTTAAGTTTCTGTTTCCAAATTCAAACGGATGTATCTTCGCCAATAATTGTCAGAAGTTAGAATTTCTTTCAACATTATGAAGCCCTTTTTATATATTTTGACTCTGCATCAAAAGCTGAAAATATGTAGTCTCAAAGTCATTTCGAGAAATTGACGTTTTAAGTTTCTGTTTCCAAATTCAAACGGATGTATCTTCGCCAATAATTGTCAGAAGTTAGAATTTCTTTCAACATTATGAAGCCCTTTTTATATATTTTGACTGTGCATCAAAAGCTGAAAATATGTAGTCTCGAAGTCATTTCGAGAAATTGACGTTTTAAGTTTCTGTTTCCAAATTCAAACGGATGTATCTTCGCCAATAATTGTCAGAAGTTAGAATTTCTTTCAACATTATGAAGCCCTTTTTATATATTTTGACTCTGCATCAAAAGCTGAAAATATGTAGTCTCGAAGTCATTTCGAGAAATTGACGTTTTAAGTTTCTGTTTCCAAATTCAAACGGATGTATCTTCGCCAATAATTGTCAGAAGTTAGAATTTCTTTCAACATTATGAAGCCCTTTTTATATATTTTGACTCTGCATCAAAAGCTGAAAATATGTAGTCTCGAAGTCATTTCGAGAAATTGACGTTTTAAGTTTCTGTTTCCAAATTCAAACGGATGTATCTTCGCCAATAATTGTCAGAAGTTAGAATTTCTTTCAACATTATGAAGCCCTTTTTATATATTTTGACTCTGCATCAAAAGCTGAAAATATGTAGTCTCAAAGTCATTTCGAGAAATTGACGTTTTAAGTTTCTGTTTCCAAATTCAAACGGATGTATCTTCGCCAATAATTGTCAGAAGTTAGAATTTCTTTCAACATTATGAAGCCCTTTTTATATATTTTGACTCTGCTTCAAAAGCTGAAAATATGTAGTCGCGAAGTCATTTCGAGAAATTGACGTTTAAGTTTCGGTTTCGAAATTCAAACGGATGTATCTTCACCAATAATTGGCAGAAGTCAGAATTTCTTTCAACATTATGAAGCCCTTTTTATATATTTTGACTCTGCATCAAAAGCTGAAAATATGTAGTCTCGAAGTCATTTCGAGAAATTGACGTTTTAAGTTTCTGTTTCCAAATTCAAACGGATGTATCTTCGCCAATAATTGTCAGAAGTTAGAATTTCTTTCAACATTATGAAGCCCTTTTTATATATTTTGACTCTCCATCAAAAGCTGAAAATATGTAGTCGCGAAGTCATTTCGAGAAATTGACGTTTTAAGTTTCGGTTTCCAAATTCAAACGGATGTATCTTCGCCAATAATAGTCAGAAGTTAGATTTTCTTTCAACATTATGAAGCCTTTTTTATATATTTTGATTCTGCATCAAAAGCTGAAAATATGAAGTCTCGAAGTCATTTCGAGAAATTGACGTTTTAAGTTTCTGTTTCCAAATTCAAACGGATGTATCTTCGCCAATAATTGTCAGCAGTTAGAATTTCTTTCAACATTATGAAGCCCTTTTTATATATTTTGACTCTGCATCAAAAGCTGAAAATATGTAGTCTCGAAGTCATTTCGAGAAATTGACGTTTTAGTTTCTGTTTCCAAATTCAAACGGATGTATCTTCGCCAATAATTGTCAGAAGTTAGAATTTCTTTCAACATTATGAAGCCCTTTTTATATATTTTGACTATGCATCAAAAGCTGAAAATATGTAGTCTCGAAGTCATTTCGAGAAATTGACGTTTTAAGTTTCTGTTTCCAAATTCAAACGGATGTATCTTCGCCAATAATTGTCAGAAGTTAGAATTTCTTTCAACATTATGAAGCCCTTTTTATATATTTTGACTGTGCATCAAAAGCTGAAAATATGTAGTCTCGAAGTCATTTCGAGAAATTGACGTTTTAAGTTTCTGTTTCCAAATTCAAACGGATGTATCTTCGCCAATAATTGTCAGAAGTTAGAATTTCTTTCAACATTATGAAGCCCTTTTTATATATTTTGACTCTGCATCAAAAGCTGAAAATATGTAGTCTCGAAGTCATTTCGCGAAATTGACGTTTTAAGTTTCTATTTCCAAATTCAAACGGATGTATCTTGGCCAATAATTGTCAGAAGTTAGAATTTCTTTCAACATTATGAAGCCCTTTTTATATATTTTGACTCTGCATCAAAAGCTGAAAATATGTAGTCTCGAAGTCATTTCGAGATATCGACGTTTTAAGTTTCTGTTTCCAAATTCAAACGGATGTATCTTCGCCAATAATTGTCAGAAGTTAGAATTTCTTTCAACATTATGAAGCCCTTTTTATATATTTTGATTCTGCATCAAAAGCTGAAAATATGTAGTCTCGAAGTCATTTCGCGAAATTGACGTTTTAAGTTTCTGTTTCCAAATTCAAACGGATGTATCTTCGCCAATAATTGTCAGAAGTTAGAATTTCTTTCAACATTATGAAGCCCTTTTTATATATTTTGACTATGCATCAAAAGCTGAAAATATGTAGTCTCAAAGTCATTTCGAGAAATTGACGTTTTAAGTTTCGATTTCCAAATTCAAACGGATGTATCTTCGTCAATAATTGTCAGAAGTCAGAATTTCTTTCAACATTATGAAACCCTTTTTATATATTGTGACTCTGCATCAAAAGCTGAAAATATGTAGTCGCGAAGTCATTTCGAGAAATTGACGTTTTAAGTTTCTGTTTCCAAATTCAAACGGATGTATCTTCGCCAATAATTGTCAGAAGTTAGAATTTCTTTCAACATTATGAAGCCCTTTTTATATATTTTGATTCTGCATCAAAAGCTGAAAATATGTAGTCTCGAAGTCATTTCGCGAAATTGACGTTTTAAGTTTCTTTTCCCAAATTCAGACGGTTGTATCTTCGCCAATAATTGTCAGCAGTTAGAATTTCTTTCAACATTATGAAGCCCTTTTTATATATTTTGACTCTGCATCAAAAGCTGAAAATATGTAGTCTCAAAGTCATTTCGAGAAATTGACGTTTTAAGTTTCGGTTTCCGAATTCAACCGGATGTATCTTCGCCAATAATTGTCAGAAGTCAGAATTTCTTTCAACATTATGAAGCCCTTTTTATATATTTTGACTCTGCTTCAAAAGCTGAAAATATGTAGTCTCAAAGTCATTTCGAGAAATTGACGTTTTAAGTCTCTGTTTCCAAATTCAAACGGATGTATCTTCGCCAATAATTGTCAGAAGTCAGAATTTCTTTCAACATTATGAAGCCCTTTTTATATATTTTGATTCTGCATCAAAAGCTGAAAATATGTAGTCGCAAAGTCATTTCGAGAAATTGACGTTTTAAGTTTCTGTTTCCAAATTCAAACGGATGTATCTTCGCCAATAATTGTCAGAAGTTAGAATTTCTTTCAACATTATGAAGCCCTTTTTATATATTTTGACCCTGCATCAAAAGCTGAAAATATGTAGTCTCGAAGTCATTTCGAGAAATTGACGTTTTAAGTTTCTGTTTCCAAATTCAAACGGATGTATCTTCGCCAATAATTGTCAGAAGTTAGAATTTATTTCAACATTATGAAGCCCTTTTTATATATTTTGACTCTGCATCAAAAGCTGAAAATATGTAGTCTCGAAGTCATTTCCAGAAATTGACGTTTTAAGTTTCTGTTTCCAAATTCAAATGGATGTATCTTCGCCAATAATTGTCAGAAGTTAGAATTTCTTTCAACATTATGAAGCCCTTTTTATATATTTTGATTCTGCATCAAAAGCTGAAAATATGTAGTCTCGAAGTCATTTCGAGATATTGGCGGTTTAAGTTTCTTTTCCCAAATTCAAACGGATGTATCTTCGCCAATAATTGTCAGAAGTTAGAATTTCTTTCAACATTATGAAGCCTTTTTTATATATTTTGACTCTGCATCAAAAGCTGAAAATATGTAGTCGCGAAGTCATTTCGAGAAATTGACGTTTTAAGTTTCAGTTTCCAAATTCAACCGGATTTATCTTCGCCAATAATTGTCAGAAGTTAGAATTTCTTTCAACATTATGAAGCCCTTTTTATATATTTTGATTCTGCATCAAAAGTTGAAAATATGTAGTCTCGAAGTCATTTCGAGAAATTGACGTTTTAAGTTTCTGTTTCCAAATTCAAACGGATGTATCTTCGCCAATAATTGTCAGAAGTTAGAATTTCTTTCAACATTATGAAGCCCTTTTTATATATTTTGACTCTGCTGCAAAAGCTCGAAGTCATTTCGAGAAATCGACGTTTTAAGTTTCTGTTTCCAAATTCAAACGGATGTATCTTCGCCAATAATTGTCAGAAGTTAGAATTTCTTTCAACATTATGAAGCCCTTTTTATATATTTTGACTGTGCATCAAAAGCTGAAAATATGTAGTCTCGAAGTCATTTCGAGAAATTGACGTTTTAAGTTTCTGTTTCCAAATTCAAATGGATGTATCTTCGCCAATAATTGTCAGAAGTTAGAATTTCTTTCAACATTATGAAGCCCTTTTTATATATTTTGACTATGCATCAAAAGCTGAAAATATGAAGTCTCAAAGTCATTTCGAGAAATCGACGTTTTAAGTTTCTGTTTCCAAATTCAAACGGATGTATCTTCGCCAATAATTGTCAGAAGTTAGAATTTCTTTCAACATTATGAAGCCCTTTTTATATATTTTGACTCTGCATCAAAAGCTGAAAATATGTAGTCTCAAAGTCATTTCGAGAAATTGACGTTTTAAGTTTCTGTTTCCAAATTCAAACGGATGTATCTTCGCCAATAATTGTCAGAAGTTAGAATTTCTTTCAACATTATGAAGCCCTTTTTATATATTTTGACTGTGCATCAAAAGCTGAAAATATGTAGTCTCGAAGAAATTGACGTTTTAAGTTTCTGTTTCCAAATTCAAACGGATGTATCTTCGCCAATAATTGTCAGAAGTTAGAATTTCTTTCAACATTATGAAGCCCTTTTTATATATTTTGATTCTGCATCAAAAACTGAAAATATGTAGTCTCGAAGTCATTTCGAGAAATTGACGTTTTAAGTTTCTGTTTCCAAATTCAAACGGATGTATCTTCGCCAATAATTGTCAGAAGTTAGAATTTCTTTCAACATTATGAAGGCCTTTTTATATATTTTGACTCTGCATCAAAAGCTGAAAATATGTAGTCTCGAAGTCATTTCGAGAAATTGACGTTTTAAGTTTCTGTTTCCAAATTCAAACGGATGTATCTTCGCCAATAATTGTCAGAAGTTAGAATTTCTTTCAACATTATGAAGCCCTTTTTATATATTTTGACTCTGCATCAAAAGCTGAAAATATGTAGTCTCAAAGTCATTTCGAGAAATTGACGTTTTAAGTTTCTGTTTCCAAATTCAAACGGATGTATCTTCGCCAATAATTGTCAGAAGTTAGAATTTCTTTCAACATTATGAAGCCCTTTTTATATATTTTGACTCTGCATCAAAAGCTGAAAATATGTAGTCGCGAAGTCATTTCGAGAAATTGACGTTTAAGTTTCGGTTTCGAAATTCAAACGGATGTATCTTCACCAATAATTGGCAGAAGTCAGAATTTCTTTCAACATTATGAAGCCCTTTTTATATATTTTGACTGTGCATCAAAAGCTGAAAATATGTAGCCTCGAAGTCATTTCGAGAAATTGACGTTTTAAGTTTCTGTTTCCAAATTCAAATGGATGTATCTTCGCCAATAATTGTCAGAAGTTAGAATTTCTTTCAACATTATGAAGCCCTTTTTATATATTTTGACTATGCATCAAAAGCTGAAAATATGAAGTCTCAAAGTCATTTCGAGAAATCGACGTTTTAAGTTTCTGTTTCCAAATTCAAACGGATGTATCTTCGCCAATAATTGTCAGAAGTTAGAATTTCTTTCAACATTATGAAGCCCTTCTTATATATTTTGACTCTGCATCAAAAGCTGAAAATATGTAGTCTCAAAGTCATTTCGAGAAATTGACGTTTTAAGTTTCTGTTTCCAAATTCAAACGGATGTATCTTCGCCAATAATTGTCAGAAGTTAGAATTTCTTTCAACATTATGAAGCCCTTTTTATATATTTTGACTCTGCTGCAAAAGCTCGAAGTCATTTCGAGAAATCGACGTTTTAAGTTTCTGTTTCCAAATTCAAACGGATGTATCTTCGCCAATAATTGTCAGAAGTTAGAATTTCTTTCAACATTATGAAGCCCTTTTTATATATTTTGACTGTGCATCAAAAGCTGAAAATATGTAGTCTCGAAGTCATTTCGAGAAATTGACGTTTTAAGTTTCTGTTTCCAAATTCAAATGGATGTATCTTCGCCAATAATTGTCAGAAGTTAGAATTTCTTTCAACATTATGAAGCCCTTTTTATATATTTTGACTATGCATCAAAAGCTGAAAATATGAAGTCTCAAAGTCATTTTGAGAAATCGACGTTTTAAGTTTCTGTTTCCAAATTCAAACGGATGTATCTTCGCCAATAATTGTCAGAAGTTAGCATTTCTTTCAACATTATGAAGCCCTTTTTATATATTTTGATTCTGCATCAAAAGCTGAAAATATGTAGTCTCAAAGTCATTTCGAGAAATTGACGTTTTAAGTTTCTGTTTCCAAATTCAAACGGATGTATCTTCGCCAATAATTGTCAGAAGTTAGAATTTCTTTCAACATTATGAAGCCCTTTTTATATATTTTGACTGTGCATCAAAAGCTGAAAATATGTAGTCTCGAAGAAATTGACGTTTTAAGTTTCTGTTTCCAAATTCAAACGGATGTATCTTCGCCAATAATTGTCAGAAGTTAGAATTTCTTTCAACATTATGAAGCCCTTTTTATATATTTTGATTCTGCATCAAAAGCTGAAAATATGTAGTCTCGAAGTCATTTCGAGAAATTGACGTTTTAAGTTTCTGTTTCCAAATTCAAACGGATGTATCTTCGCCAATAATTGTCAGAAGTTAGAATTTCTTTCAACATTATGAAGCCCTTTTTATATATTTTGACCCTGCATCAAAAGCTGAAAATATGTAGTCTCGAAGTCATTTCGAGAAATGACGTTTTAAGTTTCTGTTTCCAAATTCAAATGGATGTATCTTCGCCAATAATTGTCAGAAGTTAGAATTTCTTTCAACATTATGAAGCCCTTTTTATATATTTTGACTATGCATCAAAAGCTGAAAATATGAAGTCTCAAAGTCATTTCCAGAAATTGACGTTTTAAGTTTCGGTTTCCAAATTCAAACGGATGTATCTTCGCCAATAATTGTCAGAAGTTAGAATTTCTTTCAACATTATGAAGCCCTTTTTATATATTTTGACTCTGCATCAAAAGCTGAAAATATGTAGTCTCAAAGTCATTTCGAGAAATTGACGTTTTAAGTTTCTGTTTCCAAATTCAAACGGATGTATCTTCGCCAATAATTGTCAGAAGTTAGAATTTCTTTCAACATTATGAAGCCCTTTTTATATATTTTGACTGTGCATCAAAAGCTGAAAATATGTAGTCTCGAAGAAATTGACGTTTTAAGTTTCTGTTTCCAAATTCAAACGGATGTATCTTCGCCAATAATTGTCAGAAGTTAGAATTTCTTTCAACATTATGAAGCCCTTTTTATATATTTTGATTCTGCATCAAAAGCTGAAAATATGTAGTCTCGAAGTCATTTCGAGAAATTGACGTTTTAAGTTTCTGTTTCCAAATTCAAACGGATGTATCTTCGCCAATAATTGTCAGAAGTTAGAATTTCTTTCAACATTATGAAGCCCTTTTTATATATTTTGACTCTGCATCAAAAGCTGAAAATATGTAGCCTCGAAGTCATTTCGAGAAATTGACGTTTTAAGTTTCTGTTTCCAAATTCAAATGGATGTATCTTCGCCAATAATTGTCAGAAGTTAGAATTTCTTTCAACATTATGAAGCCCTTTTTATATATTTTGACTATGCATCAAAAGCTGAAAATATGTAGTCTCAAAGTCATTTCGAGAAATCGACGTTTTAAGTTTCTGTTTCCAAATTCAAACGGATGTATCTTCGCCAATAATTGTCAGAAGTTAGAATTTCTTTCAACATTATGAAGCCCTTTTTATATATTTTGACTCTGCATCAAAAGCTGAAAATATGTAGTCTCAAAGTCATTTCGAGAAATTGACGTTTTAAGTTTCTGTTTCCAAATTCAAACGGATGTATCTTCGCCAATAATTGTCAGAAGTTAGAATTTCTTTCAACATTATGAAGCCCTTTTTATATATTTTGACTCTGCATCAAAAGCTGAAAATATGTAGTCTCGAAGTCATTTCGAGAAATTGACGTTTAAGTTTCGGTTTCGAAATTCAAACGGATGTATCTTCACCAATAATTGGCAGAAGTCAGAATTTCTTTCAACATTATGAAGCCCTTTTTATATATTTTGACTGTGCATCAAAAGCTGAAAATATGTAGCCTCGAAGTCATTTCGAGAAATTGACGTTTTAAGTTTCTGTTTCCAAATTCAAATGGATGTATCTTCGCCAATAATTGTCAGAAGTTAGAATTTCTTTCAACATTATGAAGCCCTTTTTATATATTTTGACTATGCATCAAAAGCTGAAAATATGAAGTCTCAAAGTCATTTCGAGAAATCGACGTTTTAAGTTTCTGTTTCCAAATTCAAACGGATGTATCTTCGCCAATAATTGTCAGAAGTTAGAATTTCTTTCAACATTATGAAGCCCTTTTTATATATTTTGACTCTGCATCAAAAGCTGAAAATATGTAGTCTCAAAGTCATTTCGAGAAATTGACGTTTTAAGTTTCTGTTTCCAAATTCAAACGGATGTATCTTCGCCAATAATTGTCAGAAGTTAGAATTTCTTTCAACATTATGAAGCCCTTTTTATATATTTTGACTGTGCATCAAAAGCTGAAAATATGTAGTCTCGAAGAAATTGACGTTTTAAGTTTCTGTTTCCAAATTCAAACGGATGTATCTTCGCCAATAATTGTCAGAAGTTAGAATTTCTTTCAACATTATGAACCCCTTTTTATATATTTTGATTCTGCATCAAAAGCTGAAAATATGTAGTCTCGAAGTCATTTCGAGAAATTGACGTTTTAAGTTTCTGTTTCCAAATTCAAACGGATGTATCTTTGCCAATAATTGTCAGAAGTTAGAATTTCTTTCAACATTATGAAGCCCTTTTTATATTTTTGACTCTGCATTTTAAGTTTCTGTTTCCAAATTCAAACGGATGTATCTTCGCCAATAATTGTCAGAAGTTAGAATTTCTTTCAACATTATGAAGCCCTTTTTATATATTTTGATTCTGCATCAAAAGCTGAAAATATGTAGTCTCGAAGTCATTTCGAGAAATTGACGTTTTAAGTTTCTGTTTCCAAATTCAAACGGATGTATCTTCGCCAATAATTGTCAGAAGTTAGAATTTCTTTCAACATTATGAAGCCCTTTTTATATATTTTGACTCTGCATCAAAAGCTGAAAATATGTAGTCTCGAAGTCATTTCGAGAAATTGACGTTTTAAGTTTCTCTTTCCAAATTTAAACGCATGTATCTTCGCCAATAATTGTCAGAAGTTAGAATTTCTTTCAACATTGTGAAGCCTTTTTATATATTTTGACTTTGCATCAAAAGCTGAAAATATGTAGTCTCGAAGTCAAATCGAGAAATCGACGTTTTATGTTTGAGGTTCCAAACTCAAACGGAGGTATCTTCGCCAATAATTGTCAGAAGTTAGAATTTCTTTCAACATTATGAAGCCCTTTTTATATATTTTGACTCTGCATCAAAAGCTGAAAATATGTAGTCTCGAAGTCAATTCGAGAAATTGACGTTTTAAGTTTCTGTTTCCAAATTCTAACGGATGTATCTTCGCCAATAATTGTCAGAAGTTAGAATTTCTTTCAACATTATGAAGCCCTTTTTATATTTTGATTCTGCATCAAAAGCTGAAAATATGTAGTCTCGAAGTCATTTCGAGAAATTTACGTTTTAAGTTTCTGTTTCCAAATTCAAACGGATGTATCTTCGACAATAATTGTCAGAAGTTAGAATTTCTTTCAACATTATGAAGCCCTTTTTATATATTTTGACTCTGCATCAAAAGCTGAAAATATGTAGTCTCGAAGTCATTTCGAGAAATTGACGTTTTAAGTTTCTGTTTCCAAATTCAAACGGATGTATCTTCGCCATTAATTGTCAGAAGTTAGAATTTCTTTCAACATTATGAAGCCCTTTTTATATATTTTGACTCTGCATCAAAAGCTGAAAATATGTAGTCTCGAAGTCATTTCGAGAAATTGACGTTTTAAGTTTCTGTTTCCAAATTCAAACGGATGTATCTTCGCCAATAATTGTCAGAAGTTAGAATTTCTTTCAACATTATGAAGCCCTTTTATATATTTGACTCTGCATCAAAAGCTGAAAATATGTAGTCTCGAAGTCATTTCGAGAAATTGACGTTTTAAGTTTCTGTTTCCAAATTCAAACGGATGAATCTTCGCCAATAATTGTCAGAAGTTAGAATTTCTTTCAACATTATGAAGCCCTTTTTATATATTTTGATTCTGCATCAAAAGCTGAAAATATGTAGTCTCGATGTCATTTCGAGAAATTGATGTTTTAAGTTTCTGTTTCCAAATTCAAACGGATGTATCTTCGCCAATAATTGTCAGAAGTTAGAATTTCTTTCAACATTATGAATCCCTTTTTATATATTTTGACTGTGCATCAAAAGCTGAAAATATGTAGTCTCGAAGAAATTGACGTTTTAAGTTTCTGTTTCCAAATTCAAACGGATGTATCTTCGCCAATAATTGTCAGAAGTTAGAATTTCTTTCAACATTATGAAGCCCTTTTTATATATTTTGACTATGCATCAAAAGCTGAAAATATGTAGTCTCGAAGTCATTTCGAGAAATTGACGTTTTAAGTTTCTGTTTCCAAATTCAAACGGATGAATCTTCGCCAATAATTGGCAGAAGTTAGAATTTCTTTCAACATTATGAAGCCCTTTTTATATATTTTGATTCTGCATCAAAAGCTGAAAATATGTAGTCTTGAAGTCAATTCGAGAAATTGACATTTTAAGTTTCGGTTTCCAAATTTAAACGGATGTATCTTCGCCAATAATTGTCAGAAGTTAGAATTTCTTTCAACATTATGAAGCCTTTTTATATATTTTGACCCTGCATCTAAAGCTGAAAATATGTAGTCTTGAAGTCATTTCGAGAAATTGACGTTTTAAGTTTCTGTTTCCAAATTCAAACGGATGTATCTTCGCCAATAATTGTCAGAAGTTAGAATTTCTTTCAACATTATGAAGCCCTTTTTATATATTTTGACTCTGCATCAAAAGCTGAAAATATGTAGTCTCAAAGTCATTTCGAGAAATTGACGTTTTAAATTTCTGTTTCCAAATTCAAACGGATGTATCTTCGCCAATAATTGTCAGAAGTTAGAATTTCTCTCAACATTATGAAGCCCTTATTATATATTTTGACTATGCATCAAAAGCTGAAAATATGTAGTCGCGAAGTCATTTCGAGAAATTGACGTTTTAAGTTTCGGTTTCCAAATTCAACCGGATGTATCTTCGCCAATTATTGTCAGCAGTTAGAATTTCTTTCAACATTATGAAGCCCTTTTTACATATTTTGACCCTGCATCAAAAGCTGAAAATATGTAGTCTCGAAGTCATTTCGAGAAATTGACGTTTTAAGTTTCTGTTTCCAAATTCAAATGGATGTATCTTCGCCAATAATTGTCAGAAGTTAGAATTTCTTTCAACATTATGAAGCCCTTTTTATATATTTTGACCCTGCATCAAAAGCTGAAAATATGAAGTCTCGATGTCATTTCGAGAAATTGATGTTTTAAGTTTCTGTTTCCAAATTCAAACGGATGTATCTTCGCCAATAATTGTCAGAAGTTAGAATTTCTTTCAACATTATGAATCCCTTTTTATATATTTTGACTATGCATCAAAAGCTGAAAATATGTAGTCTCGAAGTCATTTCGAGAAATTGATGTTTTAAGTTTCTGTTTCCAAATTCAAACGGATGTATCTTCGCCAATAATTGGCAGAAGTTAGAATTTCTTTCAACATTATGAAGCCCTTTTTATATATTTTGACTATGCATCAAAAGCTGAAAATATGTAGTCTCGAAGTCATTTCGAGAAATTGACGTTTTAAGTTTCTGTTTCCAAATTCAAACGGATGTATCTTCGCCAATAATTGGCAGAAGTTAGAATTTCTTTCAACATTATGAAGCCCTTTTTATATATTTTGACTCTGCATCAAAAGCTGAAAATATGTAGTCTTGAAGTCAATTCGAGAAATTGACATTTTAAGTTTCGGTTTCCAAATTTAAACGGATGTATCTTCGCCAATAATTGTCAGAAGTTAGAATTTCTTTCAACATTATGAAGCCTTTTTATATATTTTGACCCTGCATCAAAAGCTGAAAATATGTAGTCTCGAAGTCATTTCGAGAAATTGACGTTTTAAGTTTCTGTTTCCAAATTCAAACGGATGTATCTTCGCCAATAATTGTCAGAAGTTAGAATTTCTTTCAACATTATGAAGCCCTTTTTATATATTTTGACTCTGCATCAAAAGCTGAAAATATGTAGTCTCAAAGTCATTTCGAGAAATTGACGTTTTAAATTTCTGTTTCCAAATTCAAACGGATGTATCTTCGCCAATAATTGGCAGAAGTTAGAATTTCTTTCAACATTATGAAGCCCTTTTTATATATTTTGACTATGCATCAAAAGCTGAAAATATGTAGTCTCGAAGTCATTTCGAGAAATTGACGTTTTAAGTTTCTGTTTCCAAATTCAAACGGATGTATCTTCGCCAATAATTGGCAGAAGTTAGAATTTCTTTCAACATTATGAAGCCCTTTTTATATATTTTGACTCTGCATCAAAAGCTGAAAATATGTAGTCGCGAAGTCATTTCGAGAAATTGACATTTTAAGTTTCGGTTTCCAAATTCAAACGGATGTATCTTCGCCAATAATTGGCAGAAGTTAGAATTTCTTTCAACATTATGAAGCCCTTTTTATATATTTTGATTCTGCATCAAAAGCTGAAAATATGTAGTCTTGAAGTCAATTCGAGAAATTGACATTTTAAGTTTCTGTTTCCAAATTCAAACGGATGTATCTTCGCCAATAATTGTCAGAAGTTAGAATTTCTTTCAACATTATGAAGCCCTTTTTATATATTTTGATTCTTCATCAAAAGCTGAAAATATGTAGTCTCGAAGTCATTTCGAGAAATCGACGTTTTAAGTTTCTGTTTCCAAATTCAAACGAATGTACCTTCGCCAATAATTGTCAGAAGTTAGAATTTCTTTCAACATTATGAAGCCCTTTTTATATATTTTGATTCTGCATCAAAAGCTGAAAATATGTAGTCTCTGAAGTCATTTCGAGAAATTGACGTTTTAAGTTTATGTTTCCAAATTCAAACGGATGTATCTTCGCCAATAATTGTCAGAAGTTAGAATTTCTTTCAACATTATGAAGCCCTTTTTATATATTTTGATTCTGCATCAAAAGCTGAAAATATGTAGTCTCGAAGTCATTTCGAGAAATTGACGTTTTAAGTTTCTGATTCCAAATTCAAACGGATGTATCTTCGCCAATAATTGTCAGAAGTTAGAATTTCTTTCAACATTATGAAGCCCTTTTTATATATTTTGACTCTGCATCAAAAGCTGAAAATATGAAGTCTCGATGTCATTTCGAGAAATTGATGTTTTAAGTTTCTGTTTCCAAATTCAAACGGATGTATCTTCGCCAATAATTGTCAGAAGTTAGAATTTCTTTCAACATTATGAAGCCCTTTTTATATATTTTGATTATGCATCAAAAGCTGAAAATATGTAGTCTCGAAGTCATTTCGAGAAATTGATGTTTTAAGTTTCTGTTTCCAAATTCAAACGGATGTATCTTCGCCAATAATTGTCAGAAGTTAGAATTTCTTTCAACATTATGAAGCCCTTTTTATATATTTTGACTATGCATCAAAAGCTGAAAATATGTAGTCTCGAAGTCATTTCGAGAAATTGACGTTTTAAGTTTCTGTTTCCAAATTCAAACGGATGAATCTTCGCCAATAATTGGCAGCAGTTAGAATTTCTTTCAACATTATGAAGCCCTTTTTATATATTTTGATTCTGCATCAAAAGCTGAAAATATGTAGTCTCGATGTCATTTCGAGAAATTGATGTTTTAAGTTTCTGTTTCCAAATTCAAACGGATGTATCTTCGCCAATAATTGTCAGAAGTTAGAATTTCTTTCAACATTATGAAGCCCTTTTTATATATTTTGACCCTGCATCAAAAGCTGAAAATATGAAGTCTC
Source organism: Drosophila grimshawi (assembly GCF_018153295.1). Classification (NCBI taxonomy): domain Eukaryota; kingdom Metazoa; phylum Arthropoda; class Insecta; order Diptera; family Drosophilidae; genus Drosophila; species Drosophila grimshawi. Next base: position 8,354 of record NW_025062755.1, on the reverse strand, counting down.
GATGTCATTTCGAGAAATTGATGTTTTAAGTTTCTGTTTCCAAATTCAAACGGATGTATCTTCGCCAATAATTGTCAGAAGTTAGAATTTCTTTCAACATTATGAAGCCCTTTTTATATATTTTGATTCTGCATCAAAAGCTGAAAATATGTAGTCTCGATGTCATTTCGAGAAATTGATGTTTTAAGTTTCTGTTTCCAAATTCAAACGGATGTATCTTCGCCAATAATTGTCAGAAGTTAGAATTTCTTTCAACATTATGAATCCCTTTTTATATATTTTGACTCTGCATCAAAAGCTGAAAATATGTAGTCTCGAAGTCATTTCGAGAAATTGACGTTTTAAGTTTCTGTTTCCAAATTCAAACGGATGAATCTTCGCCAATAATTGGCAGAAGTTAGAATTTCTTTCAACATTATGAAGCCCTTTTTATATATTTTGATTCTGCATCAAAAGCTGAAAATATGTAGTCTCGATGTCATTTCGAGAAATTGATGTTTTAAGTTTCTGTTTCCAAATTCAAACGGATGTATCTTCGCCAATAATTGTCAGAAGTTAGAATTTCTTTCAACATTATGAATCCCTTTTTATATATTTTGACTCTGCATCAAAAGCTGAAAATATGTAGTCTCGAAGTCATTTCGAGAAATTGACGTTTTAAGTTTCTGTTTCCAAATTCAAACGGATGTATCTTCGCCAATAATTGTCAGAAGTTAGAATTTCTTTCAACATTATGAAGCCCTTTTTATATATTTTGACTATGCATCAAAAGCTGAAAATATGTAGTCTCGAAGTCATTTCGAGAAATTGACGTTTTAAGTTTCTGTTTCCAAATTCAAACGGATGAATCTTCGCCAATAATTGGCAGAAGTTAGAATTTCTTTCAACATTATGAAGCCCTTTTTATATATTTTGATTCTGCATCAAAAGCTGAAAATATGTAGTCTTGAAGTCAATTCGAGAAATTGACATTTTAAGTTTCGGTTTCCAAATTTAAACGGATGTATCTTCGCCAATAATTGTCAGAAGTTAGAATTTCTTTCAACATTATGAAGCCTTTTTATATATTTTGACCCTGCATCAAAAGCTGAAAATATGTAGTCTTGAAGTCATTTCGAGAAATTGACGTTTTAAGTTTCTGTTTCCAAATTCAAACGGATGTATCTTCGCCAATAATTGTCAGAAGTTAGAATTTCTTTCAACATTATGAAGCCCTTTTTATATATTTTGACTCTGCATCAAAAGCTGAAAATATGTAGTCTCAAAGTCATTTCGAGAAATTGACGTTTTAAATTTCTGTTTCCAAATTCAAACGGATGTATCTTCGCCAATAATTGTCAGAAGTTAGAATTTCTCTCAACATTATGAAGCCCTTATTATATATTTTGACTCTGCATCAAAAGCTGAAAATATGTAGTCGCGAAGTCATTTCGAGAAATTGACGTTTTAAGTTTCGGTTTCCAAATTCAACCGGATGTATCTTCGCCAATTATTGTCAGCAGTTAGAATTTCTTTCAACATTATGAAGCCCTTTTTACATATTTTGACCCTGCATCAAAAGCTGAAAATATGTAGTCTCGAAGTCATTTCGAGAAATTGACGTTTTAAGTTTCTGTTTCCAAATTCAAATGGATGTATCTTCGCCAATAATTGTCAGAAGTTAGAATTTCTTTCAACATTATGAAGCCCTTTTTATATATTTTGACCCTGCATCAAAAGCTGAAAATATGTAGTCTCGAAGTCATTTCGAGAAATTGACGTTTTAAGTTTCTGTTTCCAAATTCAAACGGATGTATCTTCGCCAATAATTGTCAGAAGTTAGAATTTCTTTCAACATTATGAATCCCTTTTTATATATTTTAACTATGCATCAAAAGCTGAAAATATGTAGTCTCGAAGTCATTTCGAGAAATTGATGTTTTAAGTTTCTGTTTCCAAATTCAAACGGATGTATCTTCGCCAATAATTGTCAGAAGTTAGAATTTCTTTCAACATTATGAAGCCCTTTTTATATATTTTGACTATGCATCAAAAGCTGAAAATATGTAGTCTCGAAGTCATTTCGAGAAATTGACGTTTTAAGTTTCTGTTTCCAAATTCAAACGGATGTATCTTCGCCAATAATTGGCAGAAGTTAGAATTTCTTTCAACATTATGAAGCCCTTTTTATATATTTTGACTCTGCATCAAAAGCTGAAAATATGTAGTCTTGAAGTCAATTCGAGAAATTGACATTTTAAGTTTCGGTTTCCAAATTTAAACGGATGTATCTTCGCCAATAATTGTCAGAAGTTAGAATTTCTTTCAACATTATGAAGCCTTTTTTATATATTTTGACTCTGCATCAAAAGCTGAAAATATGTAGTCTTGAAGTCATTTCGAGAAATTGACGTTTTAAGTTTCTGTTTCCAAATTCAAACGGATGTATCTTCGCCAATAATTGTCAGAAGTTAGAATTTCTTTCAACATTATGAAGCCCTTTTTATATATTTTGACTCTGCATCAAAAGCTGAAAATATGTAGTCTCAAAGTCATTTCGAGAAATTGACGTTTTAAATTTCTGTTTCCAAATTCAAACGGATGTATCTTCGCCAATAATTGGCAGAAGTTAGAATTTCTTTCAACATTATGAAGCCCTTTTTATATATTTTGACTATGCATCAAAAGCTGAAAATATGTAGTCTCGAAGTCATTTCGAGAAATTGACGTTTTAAGTTTCTGTTTCCAAATTCAAACGGATGTATCTTCGCCAATAATTGGCAGAAGTTAGAATTTCTTTCAACATTATGAAGCCCTTTTTATATATTTTGATTCTGCATCAAAAGCTGAAAATATGTAGTCTTGAAGTCAATTCGAGAAATTGACATTTTAAGTTTCGGTTTCCAAATTTAAACGGATGTATCTTCGCCAATAATTGGCAGAAGTTAGAATTTCTTTCAACATTATGAAGCCCTTTTTATATATTTTGATTCTGCATCAAAAGCTGAAAATATGTAGTCTTGAAGTCAATTCGAGAAATTGACATTTTAAGTTTCTGTTTCCAAATTCAAACGGATGTATCTTCGCCAATAATTGTCAAAAGTTAGAATTTCTTTCAACATTATGAAGCCCTTTTTTATATATTTTGATTCTTCATCAAAAGCTGAAAATATGTAGTCTCGAAGTCATTTCGAGAAATCGACGTTTTAAGTTTCTGTTTCCAAATTCAAACGAATGTACCTTCGCCAATAATTGTAAGAAGTTAGAATTTCTTTCAACATTATGAAGCCCTTTTTATATATTTTGATTCTGCATCAAAAGCTGAAAATATGTAGTCTCGAAGTCATTTCCAGAAATTGACGTTTTAAGTTTCTGTTTCCAAATTCAAACGGATGTATCTTCGCCAATAATTGTCAGAAGTTAGAATTTCTTTCAACATTATGAAGCCCTTTTTATATATTTTGATTCTGCATCAAAAGCTGAAAATATGTAGTCTCGAAGTCATTTCGAGAAATAGACGTTTTAAGTTTCTGATTCCAAATTCAAACGGATGTATCTTCGCCAATAATTGTCAGAAGTTAGAATTTCTTTCAACATTATGAAGCCCTTTTTATATATTTTGATTCTGCATCAAAAGCTGAAAATATGTTGTCTTGAAGTCATTTCGAGAAATCGACGTTTTAAGTTTCTGTTTCCAAATTCAAACGGATGTATCTTCGCCAATAATTGTCAGAAGTTAGAATTTCTTTCAACATTATGAAGCCCTTTTTATATATTTTGATTCTGCATCAAAAGCTGAAAATATGTAGTCTCGAAGTCATTTCGAGAAATTGACGTTTTAAGTTTCTGTTTCCAAATTCAAACGGATGTATCTTCGCCAATAATTGTCAGAAGTTAGAATTTCTTTCAACATTATGAAGCCCTTTTTATATACTTTGACTCTGCATCAAAAGCTGAAAATATGTAGTCTCAAAGTCATTTCGAGAAATTGACGTTTTAAGTTTCTGTTTCCAAATTCAAACGGATGTATCTTCGCCAATAATTGTCAGAAGTTAGAATTTCTTTCAACATTATGAAGCCCTTTTTATATATTTTGACTCTGCATCAAAAGCTGAAAATATCTAGTCGCGAAGTCATTTCGAGAAATTGACGTTTAAGTTTCGGTTTCGAAATTCAAACGGGATGTATCTTTACCAATAATTGGCAGAAGTCAGAATTTCTTTCAACATTATGAAGCTCTTTTTATATATTTTGACTCTGCATCAAAGCTGAAAATATGTAGTCGCGATGTCATTTCGAGAAATTGACGTTTTAAGTTTCGGTTTCTAAATTCAAATGGATGTATCTTCGCCCAATAATTGTCAGCAGTTAGAATTTCTTTCAACATTATGAACCCCTTTTTATATATTTTGATTCTGCATCAAAAGCTGAAAATATGTAGTCTCGAAGTCATTTCGAGAAATTGACGTTTTAAGTTTCTGTTTCCAAATTCAAACGGATGTATCTTCGCCAATAATTGTCTGAAGTTAGAATTTCTTTCAACATTATGAAGCCCTTTTTATATTTTTGACTCTGCATCAAAAGCTGAAAATATGTAGTCTCGAAGTCATTTCGAGAAATCGACGTTTTAAGTTTCTGTTTCCAAATTCAAACGGATGTATCTTCGCCAATAATTGTCAGAAGTTAGAATTTCTTTCAACATTATGAAGCCCTTTTTATATATTTTGATTCTTCATCAAAAGCTGAAAATATGTAGTCTCGAAGTCATTTCGAGAAATTGACGTTTTAAGTTTCTGTTTCCAAATTCAAACGAATGTATCTTCGCCAATAATTGTAAGAAGTTAGAATTTCTTTCAACATTATGAAGCCCTTTTTATATATTTTGATTCTGCATCAAAAGCTGAAAATATGTAGTCTCGAAGTCATTTCGAGAAATTGACGTTTTAAGTTTCTGTTTCCAAATTCAAACGGATGTATCTTCGCCAATAATTGTCAGAAGTTAGAATTTCTTTCAACATTATGAAGCCCTTTTTATATATTTTGACTCTGCATCAAAAGCTGAAAATATGTAGTCTCAAAGTCATTTCGAGAAATTGACGTTTTAAGTTTCTGTTTCCAAATTCAAACGGATGTATCTTCGCCAATAATTGCCAGAAGTTAGAATTTCTTTCAACATTATGAAGCCCTTTTTATATATTTTGACTCTGCATCAAAAGCTGAAAATATGTAGTCGCGAAGTCATTTCGAGAAATTGACGTTTAAGTTTCGGTTTCGAAATTCAAACGGATGTATCTTCACCAATAATTGGCAGAAGTCAGAATTTCTTTCAACATTATGAAGCCCTTTTTATATATTTTGACTCTGCATCAAAAGCTGAAAATATGTAGTCGCGATGTCATTTCGAGAAATTGACGTTTTAAGTTTCGGTTTCTAAATTCAAATGGATGTATCTTCGCCAATAATTGTCAGCAGTTAGAATTTCTTTCAACATTATGAACCCCTTTTTATATATTTTGATTCTGCATCAAAAGCTGAAAATATGTAGTCTCGAAGTCATTTCGAGAAATTTACGTTTTAAGTTTCTGTTTCCAAATTCAAACGGATGTATCTTCGCCAATAATTGTCAGAAGTTAAAATTTCTTTCAACATTGTGAATCCCTTTTTATATATTTTGATTCTGCATCAAAAGCTGAAAATATGTTGTCTCGAAGTCATTTCGAGAAATTGACGTTTTAAGTTTCTGTTTCCAAATTCAAACGGATGTATCTTCGCCAATAATTGTCAGAAGTTAGAATTTCTTTCAACATTATGAAGCCCTTTTTATATATTTTGATTCTGCATCAAAAGCTGAAAATATGTAGTCTCGAAGTCATTTCGAGAAATCGACGTTTTAAGTTTCTGTTTCCAAATTCAAACGGATGTATCTTCGCCAATAATTGTCAGATATTAGAATTTCTTTCAACATTATGAAGCCATTTTTATATATTTTGATTCTGCATCAAAAGCTGAAAATATGTAGTCTCGAAGTCATTTCGAGAAATAGACGTTTTAAGTTTCTGTTTCCAAATTCAAACGGATGTATCTTCGCCAATAATTGTCAGAAGTTAGAATTTCTTTCAACATTATGAAGCCCTTTTTATATATTTTGATTCTGCATCAAAAGCTGAAAATATGTTGTCTTGAAGTCATTTCGAGAAATCGACGTTTTAAGTTTCTGTTTCCAAATTCAAACGGATGTATCTTCGCCAATAATTGTCAGAAGTTAGAATTTCTTTCAACATTATGAAGCCCTTTTTATATATTTTGATTCTGCATCAAAAGCTGAAAATATGTAGTCTCGAAGTCATTTCGAGAAATTGACGTTTTAAGTTTCTGTTTCCAAATTCAAACGGATATATCTTCGCCAATAATTGTCAGAAGTTAGAATTTCTTTCAACATTATGAAGCCCTTTTTATATATTTTGACTCTGCATCAAAAGCTGAAAATATGTAGTCTCAAAGTCATTTCGAGAAATTGACGTTTTAAGTTTCTGTTTCCAAATTCAAACGGATGTATCTTCGCCAATAATTGTCAGAAGTTAGAATTTCTTTCAACATTATGAAGCCCTTTTTATATATTTTGAGTCTGCATCAAAAGCTGAAAATATGTAGTCTCAAAGTCATTTCGAGAAATTGACGTTTAAGTTTCGGTTTCGAAATTCAAACGGATGTATCTTCACCAATAATTGGCAGAAGTTAGAATTTCTTTCACATTATGAAGCCCTTTTTATATATTTTGACTCTCGCTTAAGCGGGGTGAAAATATGTAGTCGCGATGTCATTTCGAGAAATTAGGGGATTTTAAGTTTCGGTTTCTAAATTCAAATGGATGTATCTTCGCCAATAATTGTCAGCAGTTAGAATTTCTTTCAACATTATGAAGCCCTTTTTATATATTTTGATTCTGCATCAAAAGCTGAAAATATGTTGTCTTGAAGTCATTTCGAGAATAGACGTTTTAAGTTTCTGATTCCAAATTCAAACGGATGTATCTTCGCCAATAATTGTCAGAAGTTAGAATTTCTTTCAACATTATGAAGCCCTTTTTATATATTTTGATTCTGCATCAAAAGCTGAAAATATGTTGTCTTGAAGTCTTTTCGAGAAATCGACGTTTTAAGTTTCTGTTTCCGAATTCGAACGGATGTATCTTCGCCAATAGTTGTCAGAAGTTAGAATTTCTTTCAACATTATGAAGCCCTTTTTATATATTTTGATTCTGCATCAAAAGCTGAAAATATGTAGTCTCGAAGTCATTTCGAGAAATTGACGTTTTAAGTTTCTGTTTCCAAATTCAAACGGATATATCTTCGCCAATAATTGTCAGAAGTTAGAATTTCTTTCAACATTATGAAGCCCTTTTTATATATTTTGACTCTGCATCAAAAGCTGAAAATATGTAGTCTCAAAGTCATTTCGAGAAATTGACGTTTTAAGTTTCTGTTTCCAAATTCAAACGGATGTATCTTCGCCAATAATTGTCAAAAGTTAGAATTTCTTTCAACATTATGAAGCCCTTTTTATATATTTTGATTCTGCATCAAAAGCTGAAAATATGTAGTCTCGAAGTCATTTCGAGAAATTGACGTTTTAAGTTTCTGTTTCCAAATTCAAACGGATATATCTTCGCCAATAATTGTCAGAAGTTAGAATTTCTTTCAACATTATGAAGCCCTTTTTATATATTTTGACTCTGCATCAAAAGCTGAAAATATGTAGTCTCAAAGTCATTTCGAGAAATTGACGTTTTAAGTTTCTGTTTCCAAATTCAAACGGATGTATCTTCGCCAATAATTGTCAGAAGTTAGAATTTCTTTCAACATTATGAAGCCCTTTTTATATATTTTGAGTCTGCATCAAAAGCTGAAAATATGTAGTCTCAAAGTCATTTCGAGAAATTGACGTTTAAGTTTCGGTTTCGAAATTCAAACGGATGTATCTTCACCAATAATTGGCAGAAGTCAGAATTTCTTTCAACATTATGAAGCCCTTTTTTATATATTTTGACTCTGCATCAAAAGCTGAAAATATGTAGTCGCGATGTCATTTCGAGAAATTGACGTTTTAAGTTTCGGTTTCTAAATTCAAATGGATGTATCTTCAATAATTGTCAGCAGTTAGAATTTCTTTCAACATTATGAAGCCCTTTTTATATATTTTGATTCTGCATCAAAAGCTGAAAATATGTTGTCTTGAAGTCATTTCGAGAAATAGACGTTTTAAGTTTCTGATTCCAAATTCAAACGGATGTATCTTCGCCAATAATTGTCAGAAGTTAGAATTTCTTTCAACATTATGAAGCCCTTTTTTATATATTTTGATTCTGCATCAAAAGC
>NW_025062754.1:0-8549 GCF_018153295.1 Drosophila grimshawi | reverse complement strand
ATATTTTCTATTAATCGAAGAATATCCCTTAATATCTTTCTTAGATGAGTCGGAAGTCAAGTTATTTTAATGCAGTTTTATTCCAAAGATCCAGTAAATTCTAAAAATACTAACATATTTGAAATATGGCATTTTTTGAACAAAATCTTAAGTTATTTATTTCAAGAGTTGACCTATTCAATGTTTGCCATATATTTTCTAACAATCGAAAGAATATCCCTTAATATCTTTCTTAGATGAGGTCGAGAGTCAAATTATTTTAATGCAGTTTTGTTCCAGAGTTTGTGTCAATTCTAAAAATACATTTACATTTGAAATAATTTTTTGACGAAGATATGGCCATTTATTTCAAGGTTGACCTATTCAATGTTTGCCATATATTTTCTATTATTCGAAGAATATCCCTTAATATCTTTCTTAGATGAGCCGGAAGTCAAATTATTTTAATGCAGCTTTGTTCCAAAGATCGAGTAAATTCTAAAAATACCTTTATATTTGAAATAAGGCAATTTTGAATGAAGATATATTACATTTATTTCAAGGTTGACCTATTCAATGTTTGCCATATATTTTCTATTAATCGAAAAATATCCCTTAATATCTTTCTTAGATGAGTCGGAAGTCAAATTATTTTAATGCAGTTTTGTTCCAAAGATCGAGTAAATTCTAAAAATACCTTTATATTTGAAATATGACCATTTTTGACGAAGATATGGCCATTTATTTCAAGGTTGACCTATTCAATGTTTGCCATATATTTTCTATTAATCGAAGAATATCCCTTAATATCTTTCTTAGATGAGTCGGAAGTCAAATTATTTTAATGCAGTTTTGTTCCAAAGATCGAGTAAATTCTAAAAATACCTTTATATTTGAAATATGGCAATTTTAGACGAAGATATGGCCGTTTATTTCAGGGTAGACCTATTCAATGTTTGCCATATATTTTCTATTAATCGAAGAATATCCCTTAATATCTTTCTTAGATGAGTCGGAAGTCAAATTATTTTAATGCAGTTTTGTTCAAAATCAGAGTAAATTCTAAAAATACCTTTATATTTGAAATATGACCATTTTTGACGAAAGATATGGCCATTTATTTCAAGGTTGACCTATTCAATGTTTGCCATATATTTTCTATTAATCGAAGAATATCCCTTAATATCTTTCTTAGATGAGTCGGAAGTCAAATTATTTTAATGCAGTTTTGTTCCAAAGATCCGAGTAAATTCTAAAAATAACCTTTATAATATGAAATATGGCAATTTTGGACGAAGATATGGCCATTTATTTCAAAGTTGACCTATTCAATGTTTGCCATATATTTTCTATTAATCGAAGAATATCCCTTAATATCTTTCTTAGATGAGTCGGAAGTCAAATTATTTTAATGCAGGTTTTTGTTCCAAAGATTGAGGTAAATTCTAAAAATACATTTACATTTGAAATATATAATTTTAGACGAAGATATGGCCTTCCATTTCAAAATTGACCCTCCCTATTCAATGTTTGCCATATATTTTCTATTAATCGAAGAATATCCTTAATATCTTTCTTAGATGAGTCGGAAGTCAAATTATTTTAATTACAGTTTTGTTCCAAAGATTGAGTAAATTCTAAAAATACCTTTATATTTGAAATATGGCAATTTTAGACGAAGATATGGCCATTTATTTCAAGGTTGACCTATTCAATGTTTGCCATATATTTTCTATTAATCGAAGAATATCCCTTAATATCTTTCTTAGATGAGTCGGAAGTCAAATTATTTTAATGCAGTTTTGTTCCAAAGATCGAGTAAATTCTAAAAATACCTTTATATTTGAAATATGGCAATTTTAAACGAAGATATGGCCATTTATTTCAGGGTTGACCTATTCAATGTTTGCCATATATTTTCTATTAATCGAAGAATATCCCTTAATATCTTTCTTAGATTAGTCGGAAGTCAAATTATTTTAATGCAGTTTTGTTCCCAAGATCGAGTAAATTCTAAAAATACCTTTATATTTGAAATCTGGCAATTTTTGACGAAGATATGGCCATTTATTTCAATGTTTGCCATATATTTTCTATTAATCGAAGAATATCCCTTAATGTCTTTCTTAGATGAGTCGGAAGTCAAATTATTTTAATGCAGTTTTGTTCCAAAGATCGAGTAAATTCTAAAAATACCTTTATATTTGAAATATGGCCATTTTTGACGAAGATATGGCCATTTATTTCAAGGTTGACCTATTCAATGTTTGCCATATATTTTCTATTAATCGAAGAATATCCCTTAATATCTTTCTTAGATGAGTCGGAAGTCAAATTATTTTAATGCAGTTTTGTTCCAAAGATCGAGTAAATTCTAAAAATACCTTTATATTTGAAATATGGCAATTTTAGACGAAGATATGGCCGTTTATTTCAGGGTAGACCTATTCAATGTTTGCCATATATTTTCTATTAATCGAAGAATATCCCTTAATATCTTTCTTAGATGAGTCGGAAGTCAAATTATTTTAATGCAGTTTTGTTCCAAAGATCAAGTAAATTCTAAAAATACCTTTATATTTGAAATATGACAATTTTTGACGAAGATATGGCCATTTATTTCAAGGTTGACCTATTCAATGTTTGCCATATATTTTCTATTAATCGAAGAATATCCCTTAATATCTTTCTTAGATGAGTCGGAAGTCAAATTATTTTAATGCAGTTTTGTTCCAAAGATCGAGTAAATTCTAAAAATACCTTTATATTTGAAATATGGCAATTTTAGACGAAGATATGGCCATTTATTTCAAGGTTGACCTATTCAATGTTTGCCATATATTTTCTATTAATCGAAGAATATCCCTTAATATCTTTCTTAGATGAGTCGGAAGTCAAATTATTTTAATGCAGTTTTGTTCCAAAGATCGAGTAAATTCTAAAAATACCTTTATATTTGAAATATGGCAATTTTAGACGAAGAAATGGCCATTTATTTCAAGGTTGACCTATTCAATGTTTGCCATATATTTTCTATTAATCGAAGAATATCCCTTAATATCTTTCTTAGATGAGTCGGAAGTCAAATTATTTTAATGCAGTTTTGTTCCAAAGATCGAGTAAATTCTAAAAATACCTTTATATTTGAAATATGGGCAATTTTAGACGAAGATATGGCCATTTATTTCAAGGTTGACCTATTCAATGTTTGCCATATATTTTCTATTAATCGAAGAATATCCCTTAATATCTTTCTTAGATGAGTCGGAAGTCAAATTATTTTAATGCAGTTTTGTTCCAAAGATCGAGTAAATTCTAAAAATACCTTTATATTTGAAATATGGCAATTTTTGACGAAGATATGGCCATTTATTTCAAGGTTGACCTATTCAATGTTTGCCATATATTTTCTATTAATCGAAGAATATCCCTTAATATCTTTCTTAGATGAGTCGGAAGTCAAATTATTTTAATGCAGTTTTGTTCCAAAGATCGAGTAAATTCTAAAAATACCTTTATATTTGAAATATGGCCATTTTTGACGAAGATATGGCCGTTTATTTCAAGGTTGACCTATTCAATGTTTGCCATATATTTTCTATTAATCGAAGAATATCCCTTAATATCTTTCTTAGATGAGTCGGAAGTCAAATTATTTTAATGCAGTTTTGTTCCAAAGATCAAGTAAATTTCTAAAAAATACCCTTTATATTGGAAATATGGCAATTTTAGACGAAGATTATGGGCCATTTATTTCAAGGTTGACCTATTCAATGTTTGCCATATATTTTTCTATTAATCGAAGAATATCCCTTAATATCTTTCTGAGATGAGTCGGAAGTCAAAATTATTTTAATGCAGTTTTGTTCCAAAGATCGAGTAAATTCTAAAAATACCTTTATATTTGAAATATGGCAATTTTTGACGAAGATATGGCCGTTTATTTCAGGGTAGACCCTATTCAATGTTTGCCATATATTTTCTATTAATCGAAGAATATCCCTTAATATCTTTCTTAGATGAGTCGGAAGTCAAATTATTTTAATGCAGTTTTGTTCCAAAGATCGAGTAAATTCTAAAAATACCTTTATATTTGAAATATGGCAATTTTAGACGAAGATATGGCCATTTATTTCAAGGTTGACCTATTCAATGTTTGCCATATATTTTCTATTAATCGAAGAATATCCCTTAATATCTTTCTTAGATGAGTCGGAAGTCAAATTATTTTAATGCAGTTTTGTTCCAAAGATCGAGTAAATTCTAAAAATACCTTTATATTTGAAATATGGCCATTTTTGACGAAGATATGGCCGTTTATTTCAAGGTTGACCTATTCAATGTTTGCCATATATTTTCTATTAATCGAAGAATATCCCTTAATATCTTTCTTAGATGAGTCGGAAGTCAAATTATTTTAATGCAGTTTTGTTCAAAGATCGAGTAAAATTCTAAAAATACCTTTATATTTGAAATATGGCAATTTAAGACGAAGATATGGCCGTTTATTTCAGGGTAGACCTATTCAATGTTTGCCATATATTTTCTATTAATCGAAGAATATCCCTTAATATCTTTCTTAGATGAGTCGGAAGTCAAATTATTTTAATGCAGTTTTGTTCCAAAGATCAAGTAAATTCTAAAAATGCCTTTATATTTGAAATCTGGTAATCCTTTTGACGAAGAGTATGGCCATTTATTTCAAGGTTGACCTATTCAATGTTTGCCATATATTTTCTATTAATCGAAGAATATCCCTTAATATCTTTCTTAGATGAGTCGGAAGTCAAGTATTTAATGCAGTTTTGTTCCAAAGGTCGAGTAAATTCTAAAAATACCTTTATATTTGATCTCTGGCAATTTTAGACGAAGAAATGGCCATTTATTTCAAGGTGACCTATTCAATGTTTGCCATATATTTTCTATTAATCGAAAAATCCTTAATATCTTTTCTTAGGTGAGTCAGGAAGTTCAAATTATTTTTAATGCAGTTTTGTTTTCCAAAGATTAAAGTAAATTCTAAAAATACCTTTATATTTTAATGTTTTAATTTTTGACGAAGATATGAGATATTATTTCAAGGTTGACCTATTCAATGTTTACCATATATTTTCTATTAATCGAAGAATATCCCTTAATATCTTTCTTAGATGAGTCGGAAGTCAAATTATTTTAATGCAGTTTTTGTTCCAAAGATCGAGTAAATTCTAAAAATACCTTTATATTTGAAATATGGCAATTTTTGACGAAAGATGCAGCCATTTATTTCAAGGTTGGCCTATTCAATGTTTACCATATATTTTCTATTAATCGAAGAATATCCCTTAATATATCTTTCTCAGCCGATGAGTCGGAAATTAAAATTATTTTAATGCTGTTTTGGTTTTTAAAGATCAAGGTAAATTCTAAAAATACCATTTATTTTATATTTGAAATATATATATGGCAATTTAAGACAAAAAAGATATGTTTATTTCAGGTTGATATTCAATGTTTGCTATATCATTTTCTATTAATCCGAATATCATAATATCTTTCTTGAATGATTAGGAGAAGTCAAATTATTTTAAGTAAGTTTTGTTCCAAGGATTGTGTCAATTCTACCTCCGTTTGAAATATTGGCAATTTTTGACTTGAAGATATGGCCGTTTATTTCAGGTAGACCCTATTCTTAGTTTGCCATATATTTTCTATTGATCGAAGAATATCCATTTAATATCTTTCTTAGATGAGTCGAGGAAGTCAAATTATTTTAATGCAGTTTTGTTCCAGATCGAATTAAATTCTAAAGCTACGCTTTATATTTGAAATATGACAATTTTAGACGAAGATATGGCCATTTATTTCAAGGTTGACCTATTCAATGTTTGCCATATATTTTTTATTAATCGAAGAATATCCCCTTAAATATCTTTCTTAGATGAGTCGGAAGTCAAATTATTTTAATGCAGTTTTGTTCCAAAGATCGAGTAAATTCTAAAAATACCTTTATATTTGAAATATGGCAATTTTAGACGAAGATATGGCCATTTATTTCAAGGTTGACCTATTCAATGTTTGCCATATATTTTCTATTAATCGAAGAATATCCCTTAATATCTTTCTTAGATGAGTCGGAAGTCAAATTATTTTAGTGCAGTTTTGTTCCAAAGATCGAGTAAATTCTAAAATACCTTTTATGTTGAAATATGGCAATTTTTGACGAAGATATGGCCATTTATTTCAGGGTAGACCTATTCAATGTTCGCCATATATTTTCTATTAATCGAAGAATATCCCTTAATATCTTTCTTAGATGAGTCGGAAGTCAAATTATTTTAATGCAGTTTTGTTCCAAAGATCGAGTAAATTCTAAAAATACCTTTATATTTGAAATATGACAATTTTTGACGAAGATATGTCCATTTATTTCAAGGTTGACCTATTCAATGTTTGCCATATATTTTTCTATTAATCGAAGAATATCCCTTAATATCTTTCTTAGATGAGTCGGAAGTCAAATTATTTTAATGCAGTTTTGTTCCAAAGATCGAGTAAATTCTAAAAATACCTTTATATTTGAAATATGGCAATTTTTGACGAAGATATGGCCATTTATTTCAAGGTGACCTATTCATTGTTTGACATGTATTTTCTATTAATCGAAGAATATCCCTTAATATCTTTCTTAGATGAGTCAGAAGTCAAATTTATTTTAATGCGGTTTTGTTCCAAAGATTGATTAAATTCTAAAAATACCTTTATATTTGAAATATGGCAATTTTGACGAAGATATGGCCATTTATTTCAAGGTTGACCTATTCAATGTTTGCCATATATTTTCTATTAATCGAAGAATATCCCTTAATATCTTTCTTAGATGAGTCGGAAGTCAAATTATTTTAATGCAGTTTTGTTCCAAAGATAGATTAAATTCTAAAAATACCTTTATATTTGAAATATGGCAATTTTTGACGAAGATATGGCCATTTATTTCAAGGTTGACCTATTCAATGTTTGCCATATATTTTCTATTAATCGAAGAATATCCCTTAATATCTTTCTTAGATGAGTCGGAAGTCAAATTATTTTAATGCAGTTTGTTCCAAGGATTGTGTTAATTCTAAAAATACATTTTACATTTGAAATATGGCAATTTTTGACGAAGATATGGCCGTTTATTTCAAGGTTGACCCTATTCAATGTTTGCCATATATTTTCTATTAATCGAAGAATATCCCTTAATATCTTTCTTAGATGAGTCGGAAGTCAAATTATTTAATGCAGTTTTAATCCAAGGATCGGGTAAATTCTAAAAATACCTTTATAATTTTGAAATATGACAATTTTTGACGAAGATATGGCCGTTTATTTCAAGGTAGACCCTATTCAATGTTCGCCATATATTTTCTATTAATCGAAGAATATCCCCTTAATATCTTTCTTAGATGAGTCAGAAGTCAAATTATTTTAATGCAATTTTGTTCCAAAGATCGAGTAAATTCTAAAAATAATTTTATATTTGAAATATGACCATTTTGACGAAGATATAATGATTTATTTCAAGGTTGACCTATTCAATGTTTGCCATAGGTTTCTATTAATCGAAGAATATCCCTTAAATATCTTTCTGGATGAATCGGAAGTCAAATTATTTTAAATCAGTTTGTTCCAAGACTATAAATTAAAAAAATACCTTTACTTTGAAATATGGCAATTTCGGAATAAATTATGGCCGTCATTTCAAGGTTAATCTTATTCAATGTTTGCCATATATTTTCTATTAATCGAAGAATATCCCTTAATATCTTCCGGGGATGAGTCGGAAGTCAAATTATTTTAATGCAGTTTTGTTTCAAATATTCGAGTAAATTTAAAATACCTTTATATTTGAAATATGACCATTTTAATGAAGATATGTCATTTATTTCAAGATTGACCTATTCAATAATATAGGAGTATATTTTCTATTAATCAAAGAATATCCCTTAAGATCTTCTTGATATTTGGAAGTCAAATTATTTTAATGGTTTTGTTCGAAGATTTCTCGTCAATTTGGGGAATACCTTTATATTTTAAATATGGCAATTTCGGACGAAGATATAACATTTATTTCAAGGTAGACCCGCCCAATGTCAGCTATATATTTTCTAGCTAATCGAAGAATATCCTTTAATATCTTTCTTAGATGAGTCAAAGTCAAATTATTTTAAATGTAGTTTTGTTCCAAGGATCAGGCCGCACCCTAAAAATACCTTTATATTTAAATATGGCAATTTTTGACGAAGATATGGCCATTTATTTCAAGCGGTAGACCCTATTCAATGTTTGCCATATATTTTCTATTAATCGAAGAATATCCCTCATTACCTTTCTTTGAGGTGTCGGAAGTCAAATATTTTAATGCAGTTTTGTCTCCAAAGATCGAGTAAATTTAAAATACCTTTATATTTGAAATATGACAATTTTTAATGAAGATATGGCCATTTATTTCCGGTTGACCTATTCAATGCTTGCTATTATATTTCTATATTAATCGGGAAGTAATATCCCTTAATATCTTCTTCTAGACATTTGGGGAAGTCAAATTA
>NW_025062753.1:0-6639 GCF_018153295.1 Drosophila grimshawi | reverse complement strand
GACTCTGCTTCAAAAGCTGAAAATATGTAGTCTCGAAGTCATTTCGAGAAATTGACGTTTTAAGTTTCTGTTTCCAAATTCAAAACGGATGTATCTTCGCCAATAATTGTCAGAAGTTAGAATTTCTTTCAACATTATGAAGCCCTTTTTATATATTTGACTCCGCATCAAAAGCTGAAAAAAATATGTAGTCTCCGAAGTCATTTCGAGAAATTGATTGTTTTAAGTTTCTGTTTCCAAATTCAAACGGATGTTTCGTCAATAATTGTCAGAAGTTAGAATTTCTTTCAACATTATGAAGCCCTTTTTATATATTTTGACTCTGCATCAAAAGCTGAAAATATGTAGTCCCGAAGTCATTTCGAGAAATTGACGTTTTAAGTTTCTGTTTCCAAATTCAAACGGATGTATCTTCGCCAATAATTGTCAGAAGTTAGAATTTCTTGCAACATTATGAAGCCCTTTTTATATATTTTGATTCTGCATCAAAAGCTGAAAATATGTAGTCTCGAAGTCATTTCGAGAAATTGACGTTTTAAGTTTCTGTTTCCAAATTCAAACGGATGTATCTTTCGCCAATAATTGTCAGAAGTTAGAATTTCTTTCAACATTATGAAGCCCTTTTTATATATTTTGATTCTGCATCAAAAGCTGAAATATGTAGTCTCGAAGTCATTTCGCGAAATTGACGTTTTAAGTTTCTGTTTCCAATTCAAACGGATGTATCTTCGCCAATATTTGTCAGAAGTTAGAATTTCTTTCAACATTATGAAGCTCCTTTTTATATATTTTTGACTATGCATCAAAAGCTGAAAATATGTAGTCCTCGAAGTCATTTCGAAGAAATTGACGTTTTAAGTTTCTGTTTCCAAATTCAAACGGATGTATCTTCGTCAATAATTGTCAGAAGTTAGAATTTCTTTCAACATTATGAAGCCCTTTTTATATATTTTGACTCTGCTTCAAAAGCTGAAAATATGTAGTCTCGAAGTCATTTCGAGAAATTGACGTTTTAAGTTTCGGTTTCCAAATTCAAACGGATGTATCTTCGCCAATAATTGTCAGCAGTTAGAATTTCTTTCAACATTATGAAGCCCTTTTTATATATTTTGATTCTGCATCAAAAGCTGAAAATATGTAGTCGCGAAGTTATTTCAGAGAAATTGACGTTTTAATTTTCTGTTGCCAAATTCAAACCGATGTATCTTCGCCAATAATTGTCAGAAGTTAGAATTTCTTTCAACATTATGAAGCCCTTTTTATATATTTTGATTCTGCATCAAAAGCTGAAAATATGTAGTCGCGAAGTCATTTCGAGAAATTGACGTTTTAAGTTTCTATTTCCAAATTCAAACGGATGTATCTTCGCCAATAATTGGCAGAAGTCAGAATTTCTTTCAACATTATGAAGCCCTTTTTATATATTTTGACTCTGCATCAAGAGCTGAAAGTATGTAGTCTCAAAGTCATTTCGAGAAATTGACGTTTTAAGTTTCTGTTTCCAAATTCAAACGGATGTATCTTCACCAATAATTGTCAGCAGTTAGAATTTCTTTCAACATTATGAAGCCCTTTTTATATATTTTGACTCTGCATCAAAAGCTGAAAATATGTAGTCGCGAAGTCATTTCGAGAAATTGACGTATTAAGTTTCGGTTTCCAAATTCAAACGGATGTATCTTCGCCAATAATTGGCAGAAGTCAGAATTTCTTTCAACATTATGAAGCCCTTTTTTATATATTTTGACTCTGCATCAAAAGCTGAAAATATGTAGTCGCGAAGTCATTTCGAGAAATTGACGTTTTAAGTTTCGGTTTCCAAATTCAAACGGATGTATCTTCGCCAATAATTGTCAGAAGTTAGAATTTCTTTCAACATTATGAAGCCCTTTTTATATATTTTGATTCTGCATCAAAAGCTGAAAATATGTAGTCTTAAAGTCATTTCGAGAAATCGACGTTTTAAGTTTCTGTTTCCAAATTCAAACGGATGTATCTTCGCCAATAATTGTCAGAAGTTAGAATTTCTTTCAACATTATGAAGCCCTTTTTATATATTTTGACTCTGCATCAAAAGCTGAAAATATGTAGTCTCGAAGTCATTTCGAGAAATTGACGTTTTAAGTTTCTATTTCCAAATTCAAACGGATGTATCTTCGCCAATAATTGTCAGAAGTTAGAATTTCTTTCAACATTATGAAGCCCTTTTTATATATTTTGACTCTGCATCAAAAGCTGAAAATATGTAGTCTCGAAGTCATTTCGAGAAATTGACGTTTTAAGTTTCTGTTTCCAAATTCAAATGGATGTATCTTCGCCAATAATTGTCAGAAATTAGAATTTCTTTCAACATTATGAAGCCCTTTTTTATATATTTTGATTCTGCATCAAAAGCTGAAAATATGTAGTCTCGAAGTCATTTCGAGAAATTGACGTTTTAAGTTTCTGTTTCCAAATTCAAACGGATGTATCTTCGCCAATAATTGTCAGAAGTTAGAATTTCTTTCAACATTATGAAGCCCTTTTTATATATTTTGACTCTGCTTCAAAAGCTGAAAATATGTAGTCTCGAAGTCATTTCGAGAAATTGACGTTTTAAGTTTCTGTTTCCAAATTCAAACGGATGTATCTTCGCCAATAATTGTCAGAAGTTAGAATTTCTTTCAACATTATGAAGCCATTTTTATATATTTTGACTCTGCATCAAAAGCTGAAAATATGTAGTCTCGAAGTCATTTCGAGATTTTGGCGTTTTAAGTTTATTTTCCCAAATTCAAACGGATGTATCTTCGCCAATAATTGTCAGAAGTCAGAATTTCTTTCAACATTGTGAAGCCCTTTTTATATATTTTGACTCTGCATCAAAAGCTGAAAATATGTAGTCGCGAAGTCATTTCGAGAAATTGACGTTTTAAGTTTCTGTTTCCAAATTCAAACGGATGTATCTTCGCCAATAATTGTCAGAAGTTAGAATTTCTTTCAACATTATGAAGCCCTTTTTATATATTTTGACTCTGCATCAAAAGCTGAAAATATGTAGTCGCGAAGTCATTTCGAGAAATTGACGTTTTAAGTTTCGGTTTCCAAATTCAAACGCATGTATCTTCGACAATAATTGCCAGAAGTCAGAATTTCTTTCAACATTATGAAGCCCTTTTCATATATTTTGATTCTGCATCAAAAGCTGAAAATATGTAGTCTCGAAGTCATTTCGAGAAATTGATGTCTTAAGTGTCTGTTTCCAAATTCAAACGGATGTATCTTCGCCAACAATTGTCAGAAGTTAGAATTTCTTTCAACATTATAAAGCCCTTTTTATATATTTTGACTTTGCATCAAAAGCTGAAAATATGTAGTCGCGAAGTCATTTCGAGAAATTGACGTTTTAAGTTTCGGTTTCCAAATTCAAACGGATGTATCTTCGTCAATAATTGTCAGAAGTTAGAATTTCTTTCAACATTATGAAGCCCTTTTTATATATTTTGACCCTGCATCAAAAGCTGAAAATATGTAGCCTCGAAGTCATTTCGAGAAATTGACGTTTTAAGTTTCTGTTTCCAAATTCAAACGGATGTATCTTCGCCAATAATTGTCAGAAGTTAGAATTTCTTTCAACATTATGAAGCCCTTTCAATATATTTTGACTATGCATCAAAAGCTGAAAATATGTAGTCTCGAAGTCATTTCGAGAAATTGACGTTTTAAGTTTCTGTGTCCAAATTCAGATGGATGTATCTTCGACAATAATTGTCAGAAGTTAGAATTTCTTTCAACAGTATGAAGCCCTTTTAATATATTTTGACTCTGCATCAAAAGCTGAAAATATGTAGTCTCGAAGTCATTTCGAGAAATTGACGTTTTAAGTTTCTGTTTCCAATTCAAACGGATGTATCTTCGCCAATAATTGTCAGAAGTTAGAATTTCTTTCAACATTATGAAGCCCTTTTTATATATTTTGATTCTGCATCAAAAGCTGAAAATATGTAGTCTCGAAGTCATTTCGAGAAATTGACGTTTTAAGTTTCTGTTTCCAAATTCAAACGGATGTATCTTCGCCAATAATTGGCAGAAGTCAGAATTTCTTTCAACATTATGAAGCCCTTTTTATATATTTTGACTCTGCATCAAAAGCTGAAAATATGTAGTCTCGAAGTCATTTCGAGAAATTGACGTTTTAAGTTTCTGTTTCCAAATTCAAACGGATGTATCTTCGCCAATAATTGTTAGAAGTTAGAATTTCTTTCAACATTATGAAGCCCTTTTTATATATTTTGACTCTGCATCAAAAGCTGAAAATATGTAGTCTCAAAGTCATTTCGAGAAATTGACGTTTTAAGTTTCTGTTTCCAAATTCAAACGGATGTATCTTCGCCAATAATTGTCAGAAGTTAGAATTTCTTTCAACATTATGAAGCCCTTATTATATATTTTGACTGTGCATCAAAAGCTGAAAATATGTAGTCTTGAAGTCATTTCGAGAAATTGGCGTTTTAAGTTTATGTTTCCCGAATTCAAACGGATGTATCTTCGCCAATAATTGTCAGAAG
The DNA here is from genome assembly GCF_018153295.1 of Drosophila grimshawi. Taxonomy (NCBI): domain Eukaryota; kingdom Metazoa; phylum Arthropoda; class Insecta; order Diptera; family Drosophilidae; genus Drosophila; species Drosophila grimshawi. Next base: position 2,092 of record NW_025062753.1, on the reverse strand, counting down.
TTAGAATTTCTTTCAACATTATGAAGCCCTTTTTATATATTTTGACTCTGCATCAAAAGCTGAAAATATGTAGTCTCGAAGTCATTTCGAGAAATTGACGTTTTAAGTTTCTGTTTCCAAATTCAAACGGATGTATCTTCGCCAATAATTGTCAGAAGTTAGAATTTCTTTCAACATTATGAAGCCCTTTTTATATATTTTGATTCTGCATCAAAAGCTGAAAATATGTAGTCTCGAAGTCATTTCGAGAAATTGACGTTTTAAGTTTCTTTTCCCAAATTCAAACGGATGTATCTTCGCCAATAATTGTCAGAAGTTAGAATTTCTTTCAACATTATGAAGCCCTTTTTATATATTTTGACTCTGCATCAAAAGCTGAAAATATGTAGTCGCGAAGTCATTTCGAGAAATTGACGTTTTAAGTTTCGGTTTCCAAATTCAAACGGATGTATCTTCGCCAATAATTGTCAGCAGTTAGAATTTCTTTCAACATTATGAAGCCCTTTTTATATATTTTGATTCTGCATCAAAAGCTGAAAATATGTAGTCTTAAAGTCATTTCGAGAAATCGACGTTTTAAGTTTCTGTTTCCAAATTCAAACGGATGTATCTTCGCCAATAATTGTCAGAAGTTAGAATTTCTTTCAACATTATGAAGCCCTTTTTATATATTTTGATTCTGCATCAAAAGCTGAAAATATGTAGTCTCGAAATCATTTCGAGAAATTGACGTTTTAAGTTTCTATTTCCAAATTCAAACGGATGTATCTTCGCCAATAATTGTCAGAAGTTAGAATTTCTTTCAACATTATGAAGCCCTTTTATATATTTTGACTCTGCATCAAAAGCTGAAAATATGTAGTCTCGAAGTCATTTCGAGAAATTGACGTTTTAAGTTTCTGTTTCCAAATTCAAACGGATGTATCTTCGCCAATAATTGTCAGAAGTTAGAATTTCTTTCAACATTATGAAGCCCTTTTATATATTTTGATTCTGCATCAAAAGCTGAAAATATGTAGTCTCGAAGTCATTTCGAGAAATTGACGTTTTAAGTTTCTGTTTCCAAATTCAAACGGATGTATCTCGCCAATAATTGTCAGAAGTTAGAATTTCTTTCAACATTATGAAGCCCTTTTTATATATTTTGATTCTGCATCAAAAGCTGAAAATATGTAGTCTCGAAGTCATTTCGAGAAATTGACGTTTTAAGTTTCTGTTTCCAAATTCAAACGGATGTATCTTCGCCAATAATTGTCAGAAGTTAGAATTTCTTTCAACATTATGAAGCCCTTTTTATATATTTTGACTCTGCATCAAAAGCTGAAAATATGTAGTCTCGAAGTCATTTCGAGAAATTGACGTTTTAAGTTTCTGTTTCCAAATTCAAACGGATGTATCTTCGCCAATAATTGTCAGAAGTTAGAATTTCTTTCAACATTATGAAGCCCTTTTTATATATTTTGACTCTGCATCAAAAGCTGAAAATATGTAGTCGCGAAGTCATTTCGAGAAATTGACGTTTTAAGTTTCTGTTTCCAAATTCAAACGGATGTATCTTCGCCAATAATTGTCAGAAGTTAGAATTTCTTTCAACATTATGAAGCCCTTTTTATATATTTTGACTCTGCATCAAAAGCTGAAAATATGTAGTCTCGAAGTCATTTCGAGAAATTGACGTTTTAAGTTTCTGTTTCCAAATTCAAACGGATGTATCTTCGCCAATAATTGTCAGAAGTTAGAATTCTTTCAACATTATGAAGCCCTTTTTATATATTTTGACTCTGCATCAAAAGCTGAAAATATGTAGTCTCGAAGTCATTTCGAGAAATTGACGTTTTAAGTTTCTGTTTCCAAATTCAAACGGATGTATCTTCGCCAATAATTGTCAGAAGTTAGAATTTCTTCAACATTATGAAGCCCTTTTTATATATTTTGACTCTGCATCAAAAGCTGAAAATATGTAGTCTCGAAGTCATTTCGAGAAATTGACGTTTTAAGTTTCTGTTTCCAAATTCAAACGGATGTATCTTCGCCAATAATTGTCAGAAGTTAGAATTTCTTTCAACATTATGAAGCTCCTTTTATATATTTT